>NW_018397286.1:499434-505164 GCF_002168275.2 Theobroma umbraticum
ATAAAGTGGAAAAACACAATTTACAAAGATGCTAGCAATAGGGTTCAACAAAATACTCGCACAATATTCATATTTACTAAGAGCATAAGAATAAAAGGTAACTATTTTTCTTCATCGGATAAGTAAATCTAAGCTATTGGTGCAATGAGTTATTAAATCCAAAACCCTAAAAGCAACTTATTAACTTACTAACTAGAAATTCAAAAGCAAAAACTATCACAAAACCTTAAAAGCAAGACATATAAAAGCAAAGTTTTAAAAATTTTAAAGCTCCCCCCCAAACTTAAATCTAACATTATCCCCAATGTTAATAAAAGTTAAGAAAAAAATACTCTCCTTCAAAAAGATTTGTTGTCCTCTTCGTCCTCATCATCAGTAGTGTCTAATGGAGCTTTTGGTTGCATAATTTTCTCATCCTAGCTCCAGTGTACTCCCACTTATTTACACAACGCGGTGATTAGTGACGGATACCATAAGCCATCCCTACTAGAACTAGCAGTATGTAAAATGTTAGAAAAAATTAATTGACCAATGTTAAGGGACTTACCTGAGAAGATGGCATATATTAAGACAGCTCAGTCTTTGGTCACATCACTTGTAAACTTGTTTGGCAGCATCTTGGCTGAAACAAAGTGGTGCCAAACCTTATATTCACTCTTGAGAGCACTTGCCTTGAATGTTGCTAGAACCCCCTAGCTAATCTCCATGTGGTCCCGAGGTTGCCCAAGAAGCTAATTACCTCATCTAAGTCCACTTCCCCATTAATGAATTGTGTGTACTTATCATTCTTTGAATCAGGGGTATTGTAGAACCTATTAATGGTGTGGCTACCAAATGGTGCTCTCTTTCTTCTACAAAATGCCACTCCATTTTCATGTTCTACTACTTTGGCATAAAACTCCCTAACTACAGGAATGACAGCCACCTCGAGTTGTGCACAAAAAGTCCCCTATCTCCTTTCCTTAATTATATTCGAGATATGGCTATAACTGATATGGGGCAGATCAATCTTTCTTTCAAGTATTGGTGATTTGTCTAACAAGGATTGTGTGTGTCTATGTCAAGCCTCAACTGATACAAATTTGGTTCTATCAAACCCGGCACTGCTTGTCCTAGCTCTTTTCGGGGCCATGGTTATCTCAAGTTTATCTAATTCCCAATTCCTAATTCAAGTTTAGCACTACCTAATACCCAGTAATTAACAAATCTTTATCATAATCAACACAAACAACACTCTTTCAAAATTCCTTCTAGCAACCTTGAAATCACACCGATGCAATATAGCTATCAAAGACAATATAATATGCAGAAAATTAGCAATACCCCTATCAACAAGCATCAAAATTTTGCAATCCCATTATAAAAACTCGACATAACTTCAAGGATTTTACTACTACTTTTGCAAATAATCAAAACCCAATGAAAAGTATTCACAAAAGGTCTCCTAAGCAATCATTTTCATCAAAATACCAAATTTTAGCAAAAAGTTGATAGCAACTTACCAAATCTACACTTTGATGGAAAGCTCTTCCTTAAAATCCTCAAACCTTGATTTGTTGGCTAGAGTTTTGATGATTTTTGAAGGTTTTGTCAATAGGTATGAGAGAAATTTGATTTTATTAGAGAACATTTTTGAGGGAGAGTGGGGTTAGGGTCAGAGATTTGAAAAAATGGATAAAAGTGGGAAAAACGTGGGTTTTATATTGGGGAGGGATGAACAACTCGTTGCAGCGAAAAACTCTCGAGTTTTTTATGTGTTGGCAATAAAATCTCATTGCAATGAGAATGGGTTCTCCCTACAGCGAGAAACTATTTATTTCTCACCTTTTTTTCACTCTTTTTCATTGCAGCGAGTTGGAACTCTCGCTGCAGCAAGAAACTCTTGGGTTGCTCCATTTTTCTAGCTTGTTTTTTGCTGCAGCGAGCTTGATTTCTCACTGTAGTGAATAGTTAGCGCTGCAGCACTGGAAGGGTCAGCGCTGCAGTGCTGATTCTTTTGGAAGAGCGGGGTTTTGGGCATGCTAGGAATGCTGCAGCGCTGGCGGATTAACGTTGCAGTGCTGTAGTTGCTGGATTTGGTCCTATTTCCACCATAAGTGCAAAAAGAAGAATGAAAAAGATTAGAGACTTAGGTTGCCTCCTAAGTAGCACTTGCTTTAAACTCTTCAACTGGACTTTTTGAGTGCTTAGTGAGGGTCAGCTAAATGGATAAATGAACGTTTTCGATCAACATTCCCTCCGAGATAGTGCTTCAAATGTTGTCCATTAACCTTGAAGGTTTCATTTGTCTTGCTATCCATTACTTCCTTAGCACTGTATAGAGAAATTTTTGAAACAATAAACGGTCCTGACCACCTCAACTTCAATTTTCCTAGGAATGACTTCAAACGAGAATTATACAACCACACTGCTTGAGCAGGCTCAAAACTTCATTCCACTATCTTCCTATCATGCCATTGCTTTGTTTTCTCTTAATACAATTTGGCATTCTTGTAAACTTGCCGGTGAAATTCAATGAGTTCATTCAATTGCAACAATCTTTTTTCACCCACTACTTGTAGATCCAAATTTAATTTCTTCACTGCCCAATAATCCTTATGTTCAAGCTCCACTAGTAAATGACAAGTTTTTCCAAAGATTAACATGTATGGAGACATGCCAATTGGTGTCTTGTGAGTAGTCTGATAATCCCACAATGCATCATCAAATCTTCTTGCCTAGTTTTTTCTTGAGGGACTAACCATTTTCTCCAAGATCTTTTTGATTTCTCTATTGGACACCTCTGTTTGCCCACTAGTTTGAGGATGGTACGCGGTAACAACCTCGTGTTTCACCTCATATTTCGCAAAAAGTGCATTGACATATTTGTTGCAGAAATGACTCCCCTCATCACTAATGATTGCTCTTGGAGTGCCAAATCGAGTAAAAATATTTTTCTTGATGAACTTCATCACCACCATAGAATCATTGTGAGGAAAGGCTGCCGCTTCAACCCACTTGGAGACATAATCCACAGCAAGCAAGATATATTTATTGTTGAATGAAGATATAAATGGACTCATGAAGTCAATACCCCACACATCAAAAATTTCTATTTCAAGTATGTTGTGGTGAGGCATTTCTTGCCGCCTTGAGATATTGCCCACTTTTTGACATCTGTCATAATGCAAAGCAAACTTTTAATCGTCTTTAAACAAAGTAGGCCAATACAAAGCTGATTAGGGGACTTTAGCAGTATTTTTTGTTTTTCCAAAATGCCCTCCATAATTTGAAGAATGGCAATGATGAAACACACTTTGAACTTCATCTTCTGGGACACATTTTCTAAGAATTTGATCTTTACACTGCTTAAACAAAAAAGGCTCATCCCACACATAAGATTTAACATCATGCAAAAATTTCCTTTTTTAATGAAAATTTAAATTTGGGGGAATAATGTTGCTTACCAGATAGTTCACAAAGTCAGCATACCAAGGTATTGATTTCTCATTCACTTGAAGGATTTGTTCATCCGAGAAAGTTTCCTAGATGAAGGTTTCCTCCTTACCTTGATGTTCAGGCTCCAATCTTGAGAGGTGGTCTGCTACTTGATTTTCTATTCCCTTCTTGTCATGGATCTCTAGATCAAACTCTTGTAGCAGCAGGATCCACCTAATCAACCTTGGTTTGGCATATTTTTTGGCAATCAAATACTTAATCACAGAATGATCAGTGTATACAATAACTTTAGTGTCAACCAAGTAAGAACGAAACTTATCAAATGCAAATACTACAACTAATAATTCTTTTTCAGTGGTGGTGTAGTGCATTTGAGTTTCAGTCAATGTTTTGCTTGCATAATAAATATAATTAAAAATTTTGGATTTCCTTTGGCCTAGTGCTACCCCTACAGCATAGTCACTTGCATCACACATCAACTTAAAAGAAAGATTCCAATCAAGAACTACAATGATAGAAGCAGGTACCAATTTTTTTTTCAATTGTACAAATGCAGCATGACATGCATCATCAAATTTAAGTGGAACATCTTTCTCTGGAAAATTGCACAAAGGCTTGGAAATTTTTGAGAAATCTTTAATGAACATCCTCTAAAAATCTGCATGACCCAAAAAGCTTCGAATACTTTTCACTGAAGTTGGTGGTGGCAGTCTCTTAATTGTCTCAATTTTGGCCTTTTCCACCTCCAAGCCTCTACTCGAAACCTTGTGCCCTAACATAATGCCTTTTTGAACCATGAAATGACATTTCTCCCAATTCAGCATTAAGTTAGTCTCTTCACACAGTTGAAGAACCCTAGCACGGTTCAAAAGACAATCATCAAAATTATTTCCAAATACAGAAAAATCATCCATAAACACTTCAAGACATTTTTCAACCATATCAGAAAAAATAGACATCATGCATCTTTGAAAAGTTTCTGGAGCATTGCACAAACCAAAAGGCATTCTCCTAAAGGCAAAAGTTCCATAAGGACAAGTAAAAGTACTCTTATCTTGGTCATCAAGGGCAATAGCAATCTGGTTGTAACTCGAGTAACCATATAAAAAGCAATAGAATTCCTTACCAGCCAAGCGATCTAACATTTGATCAATAAAAAGAAATGGAAAGTGATCTTTTCTTGTTGCTTGGTTGAGCTTTCTATAATCCATACATACCCGTCAACCGGTCACCATTCTTGTGGGGATCAGCTCATTGTTTAAATTGGGGACCACAGTCATCCCACCTTTTTTCGGGACGCATTGAATTGGGTTCACCCACTAGCTGTCCGAGATGGAGTATATGATACCGGCATCCAACCATTTGATGATTTCCTTCTTTACCACCTCTTTTATAATGGGGTTGAATCTTCTTTATTGCTCAATGGAAGTGTGGTGATCTTCCTTTAAAAGGATTTTATACATGCAAATGGAAGGGTTGATTCCTTTTATGTTTGCAATAGTCCATCCTATAGCTTTTTTGTGCTCCCTCAATACTCTCAAAAGTTTCTCTTCTTACAAGTTAGTAAGTGCAGAGAAAACAATAACTGGAAGAGTAGATGAACTACCAAGGAATGCATACTTCAAATGTGAAGGCAGTGGCTTAAGGTCCAATATGGGAGGCTCCTCAATGGATGGCTTTGTTGGTGATGAAGTAGCAAAAAAATCTAAAGCTTCAAACAGTGTCCTCAATATTCGAGAAGATGCATCCAATAATTTCCCACACTCAACAAAATTATCATCTTCTCTATCAGATCTAGCTACTATAGATGCCTCTAAAGGGTCATGGGGGTAACATTCCTCAAATACCTAATAAGTTACACTATTGACAACATTTACAACAAAGCATTCATCATGATCATTGGGAAACTTTAGAGTTTGAAGAATATTAAATGTTACCTCCTGGTCTTGAACTCTCAATGTGAGTTCCTTTTTCTCTACGTCAATAAGACCTCTTGTAGTGCGTAAAAAGGGTCTCCCAAGTATGATTGGTATGTCCCGATCCTCCTCCATGTCAAGAACAATGAAGTCCATAGGGAAGATAAATTTATCCACTTTGACTAACACATCCTCCAAAATCCCTCAAGGTTAAGTGAGAGAGCGATTTGCTAGCTGTTGTGTCACAGTGGTTGGCATGATTTCCCCTAATCCTAACTTTCAATAAATTGACAAAAGCATCAAATTTATGCTAGCCCCCTAATCACTTAAAGCCTTAGCAAAGAATAATGCCCCAATAGTGCAAGGTATAGTAAAA
>NW_018397286.1:505264-506261 GCF_002168275.2 Theobroma umbraticum
TTTCCACTTTATTGTGCAAAGGTTTCTTGCTTTAACTAATCGTGATCACTTAGAAAAAGTTTATGCAAATGTGAACTTTTGAAGAAAAATCTCCAATTTTAGAATTTGTTTTAGTTTCTGTCAAGGTGAAATCCTCAGTTACATTTAGTTAGGGAGATGACTTAGGCCATCTTTGGATCGATTGAGCTTTTGAGCCTACCATATACAATTATATCCTTAGTCACCCTTGTTTGAGCCAAATTTTCCTTTCTTTCATTATACACTTAGTAAGAAGCCTTAACTTATAAATAAAATTTTCACTTTAACACTCATCACTCCTAAGTACATAGACTATTTTGAGGAGATATTTTGAGCTTAGAAATGGTGAAAAAGGTAGAAAAGTGAAAGTAGAGTCACATATTCAAAAAAAAATTAAAAAAATAAAAAAAAAATCCAAAAATAGAATAAAGTGCTTGATGAATTGAAATGATGATGAATTGAAGGACAAGGGTATGATTAGAAGAAGTGAAAAGCAAAGCTCACCATAGATCTTAGAATAATCATGTGCTTAGGGTGATTTGAGCTACATTTTATCCTTTCTCATACCTTGACCCTAACCACTCATTACAAGCTAGATAAAGTCCTAAGGATCCTTGATTGAGTGTAGCCTACATTAGTGGAGAGAGAAACGAAGAGGAAACATATGAAACTCTTGACTAATTTAAATTTTTGCGTGAGCATAAACTAATCCAAGTGACATGATATGTATTGTAAGGAACTCTCTACACAACCACTAGAAACCAATTGAAAATGAGCTTGCAATTTTGTTGATACATGAACTTGAACAATATTTGTGAATTGCTGTGAGCTTGAAAAATTAGGCAACTTACGAGGAATTTAAAGGTAATCTTTGAGTTGGTGCAAAGAATTTGTCATTTAATGTTTTTAGTTCTCATGCATCTTTTATTGTTTGAAGTTTTGCTAGAAGACTAACAAAATATTAAGTTTGGGGATGTGA
>NW_018397286.1:506423-506563 GCF_002168275.2 Theobroma umbraticum
TTCTAGTTTTCTTTTTAGAAATAATTTAACTTATGTGATGCCAAGTTCCATTTATGCAAACTTAGCTTAATTTCTTGTCAAAAGTTCCTCAATTCAGCCTCTGATTATTTAATCCCTTAATGTTGAAGGACATGCAAAGA
>NW_018397286.1:506622-520851 GCF_002168275.2 Theobroma umbraticum
TAAAGTAATCAAACAGGCTAAAGTGTTTTTATCATAAATTGAGATGTAGACATTCGATCGAGGTGAATCTTGAACCAATGGAAAGCCAAGAGGACGAGCTATAATTTTAGTGTTCAGGACTTGGCCTAAATCAGAAGAAATAATGGCCAAAAATGAAGTTGAAAGTGTGGTCCATAGCAACTCTACACTAGGCAGCTTAAAGGAGAAAAACATGAAAACAGAACCTCCAGCGTTGTAGCATCAAGTTTCCAGCGCTGTAGTGCTATCCAATTCAGAGAGATTTTCCTTGTAGTGAGGTACAAGGAAAATCAAGTTAGAAGGAATTTCACTATAGCAAAAAAGAGGCTGTTTGCAATTCCAAGTCAAGAACAAATTCAGTGGAGCGAAATTCCATTCTCGCTGTAGCAAGAACACATCAGATAATGATATTCCTACACGGGTTTCTAGGTCAAGCTGACAAAAGAAGAGGTATACATAGGAAGTTTTGGATTGAGAAAAATGAGGATTTGGAGAGATCATTTTGGGCAAAAGAAGGCAAGAACAAAAAAGGCAAAAGAAGAGGAATCAAGAGCCAGAGGATCCAAAAACTACAACAGAATATTTTTTCACTCTAGATTTAATTTTCTCTCTCTAACTCTTTTTGTAGAAAAATGTTTTTGTTTGCTGAAATGTGTACTTTCCCTTTGAACAAGTTGAGCTAAAGTTTTTAATCTAGGATTATGATGGATGCTATTGTGTAGTTGGAATACTTTGGATTCTTCCTCTACTTGTTTTTATGAGAATATCAATGTTTATTCAAATTTATGCTTATTGTCTCATTTGTTGCTTGATCACCAGCAAGTTGAGTATGGGGTTTTAGATGATGCTTGATAAGGACATGCTAAAAGGACCCAAATTTGAGTAATGTATATTCATCCCATATTAAGAAATTAAGTGGGTGATTATTTAACAGGATAGACATATACCTATTAGTCATACATAGTCGCTATAGGTCTTAAACTTTGTGAACTTAGCTTTAGTTAATGTTCTATAGACATATAGATAGTTAATGAAGCTAGGCAATTGTGTGATAACTCGACATAGTACCATACATGCTTAAGGAACCTAGACTAACATTGATTCTCATAAAAAGTAGGTAGTTGATTGATCTTATATCCTTACAAAGCAATAGCTGAAACTGTAGTCCTAGGCGTTAATTATATTGTTTCCTCACTACACATTCAACTTGCAATCCTTGGGTTAAAGTAGAGTTTTAGAGCAAAAATTATTTCAATTTTATCAACTTGTTCCTTTTGTTGCTTGGATAAAAGTTAGAATGGTACAATTTTAGTAATTAGTAACAAATAGTAAATCAATTCCTCGAGGGATCGACAACTCTACTTATCTCTATATTACTTGTTGGGACCGTGTGCACTTGCACATAATCCATATCAAGCAAAAGATTTATTTATTTAAAAACAACTAACATAAAGATAGAAGTATCATTTCACTGGCTCACTGAACCAAGCAATTCTTTTTATAAATTCATGATCTTTCCTTCACCGTAATTATTTTGGTTCTTTGTTCTGTGTCATGCTTCTAATAATTTTCTTTAATTCGTGTTTCTGTTCTTTTTCCTTTTCTTTTATTCTATTAATTAGGTAAAAAATAATTATAGTAAGTGAAAATTGAAAATAAGTTATGCTGTGAATATAAGTATCAAGAAATTTATTTGAGTTTCTTTCTTAAGGTCTTTTCTATCATCTCCATCAAGATTTCTAAAAGCTGAGGCTACTGCAGAGGAAGTTGCTTTAAGAGAACTTACAAAGGTAATTACTCTTTGTGTTCTACAAATTGCGATTCTAATGCTAGCTATATTATTAATTTATTATAATAGAAGTAGTTTGAATCTGTATATTAATAGTTGTGAAATAGTGTTATATAATAAAGTACACATTTTACATTGAGCACAAATGGGCTTTTTTTTTCTAGTTTTTTGGTTTATTTTCTTATTTAGGGTGTAGTTACATATAAACAAAATTAGTTTAGAAGGAGATATAAATGGTTTGTTTTATTTAGCTTTCTAAGCAAGGACAACCATTCTTAGGATCACACCATCACCAAACCCTTATGTTCTTTCTCAAATCATGGTTTCTAAGCAAAGGTTAGCATCCAAAAGATGAATCTAGATTTCAATATCTCTTTATATCTTTGCATTTGGGATTCAAATGTATAGAAAAATAAAGCTTAGACTGTATTTGTGATTAAAGAAGCTAGCTTGATAATGATGACTGCCACTAGTCTCTTCTTATTTGTTAACTTATATTTGTTAATTATGATATTTAATTTTTGAAATGTCTTGTGATCAATATACTTACTTTCCTTTAGACACCTAACTAGATTAAAGAGTTGAAGCAATGATTAATATTGTAACTTGCAGGGTACCAAATAATGCCTATTTTGCAATATATTCTTATCCACATAGCAGCAAACTATTTTGGGATTCTAACTGGTGATGTTTGCTCGATCTCCTTTCCTACTCCCATTCGGCCTCCTACTTTATGTTTGTTCAAGATTTGATTCTTGCTTCCTTTTAATGGCTGTTTTGTTTTGTTTCTCCATTTGTTTTTGGTTTTCTTTGTGCCTTGCTCCTATCTCTTGGGGTTGACCTTTTTGCTCTTGGGATGTTGTCTTTGTTTCTAGGTTTTGCTGTCTTTGTTTCTTTGTCAATTACTTTGGCTTTGTTTTCTATTCAGTAAGAGAATGCCATTCCAAAAAAAATATATATTTGTTATAAATTGTTGTAAAATTTGCATGGTTTATACTCTTTAAGTTGCTATAAAATTTGTGTGGTTTATACTTTCTAGGTTGCTGTAAAATTTGCACACTTTGGTTGCATATTAGAAGATTACATGTGCGACTGTCATATACTTTTTAGTTGTATATTTTAAATGTTGCCATATGATTTAAGATTGCAGCAATATACTATATGCTACATATTAATTTTGCAGTGAAATTCCATTAAAAATGTAGGTAAAGTTTTCCATACATGGGCTAAGGTTACACGACTTCTACGTGTAGCCTTAACCTAAGGTAGCATATTTTTCACCTATGGCTACAATTTTTTTTTGCAGCCAAAGGTTAAAAATGTTGTAGCGTACTAGGAATATATAAGGATAGTGTTGGGTTTGGTGGTAATATTTTTTGTGGAAAAAGCTCACAAAAATATGATAAATTTTTAACATACCATTGAACTTAAAAAAATTTATAAATTTAAAAAAATTTTAATTATTAAAAATTAAAAATTAAAAATTAAAAAAATTCCTTTCTTTCTTTGTTTTTCTATCTTCTCCTCTTATCTCTCCTTGTGCTCACTCACCAAGACAAATCTATTTATATATCAACTAGACATGGACAACCGAGGCTTGATTCAACATCAATGTGGTCATATTCGACTTACATAAGGTTGAAACGACATGTTTTTGAAGCCGTAAATGGCATGCTTTAAGGTTGCTTTTGGCTTCTATCAAGGTTGTTTTTGACCATTCAATTGCCAAATTTGATCAAATTATGGCCAAATTTAAGTTGATAAAGGAAGTAAGGTAAAGAGAAGAGGACAGAGTAAGAAGAAAAGCAAAAAAGAGAAAAAAATTTAAATTATTTTTTATTTTTAAATATTAAAAATATTTTAATGAGTTAGATTGTGCCACAAGTTAGGTTTTTGTTACACCATAGGGAAATAGGTAACTTGTATAGGAAAAATTTAAGACAACGAAGAATCGACTAAAAATTTGGGTTAAAACTGTTGAAACTCGATAATCTCAAATAATAATAAATGTAAAAAGCATAGGTATCACCTTTAACTCTTACGAGTTTATAAGCCAACTTTTTCAAACCTAACTCTTTTAAAATAGGATACATAGGTCACGCTTTGCGTGACAAGCTTAGAGGAAGGGAAACTTGGGAGCATTACGAACATGCAATCAAGGCACTGGCCAAGTGGATGAGGGTTGAAAGGTGATACCTATAAACTCGTAAACTTGGGAGCATTAGGGTTTAATGTTTAGAGTTAAGGTTTAGGGTTTTGGTTTTTGTTTTTTTAATAAGTTGGAATAACTCTCAAGGTTAGCTATTTGTTAAAATTTTATTATGATGAAAAAGAAAAGTACACTTAAGAGGGGGACATAAGCCTTACCTCCAATAGTACATAAAATATTTCACAAGGTAGCCTAAAAAGAAGTAATACTTCTTTTTTACTAAGTCTACGCGGGCATAAAATAGAGAACAAAACTTGCTTACAAAAGAACAACTAAATAAGCAGTATTTCTCCTTTACATGTGTTTAAATCTAATGTATAGTAAATTAATTCTATCAAGCTTTAATATACCAATAAGCTCACCTTCAGCCTCCGAGAAACCCTTAAGTCCATCATGTGAGTAGCCTTGGTTGGAGAGGAAATCTATAGCTTAGTTACCTTAATGGTGGATATGAGAGTTACGGACATTAAAATAGTTTAAGCATTTTCGATGGAAGCAAGGATATATCTGATGGAACGTGGTCCATTATTCCCATTCAATATCATGTTTTCTACCACTTTTGCTTTGATCTCTATCCAGATTTGGAGATATTATGTTCCCAGCACATTAGAGGACCTTTTTCGCAGTGTTAGCAACTCAGCTTTCAAAGAATTATGGGGTCCAAAAGTTTTTAGAAAACCAAATATTAATATACCTTTATGGTCCTGTGCTACACCACCCCCTGTGGCCTTCTGAAAATTATCTTTCAAACTCCTATCAACGTTTAGTTTAATTTCATCCAAATTAGGCTTAAACCAATGAATAATTTGTGGCAGCAAAGAATGAAGAATTGGAAAGGTGATATTCCACAACTTAGAAATCTACAAATCACCTTTGCATTGCTTTTTACGTATTAGGTTCGCTTTATGAAGTTGCGTCAATAATTTCATAATTCCCCGTATAATTCTATTAGGATACATTCCCAATTGTCCGTGTTTGGAGTCATTACGTTTAACATGCAGTAACCAACAGTACACGGATATGGCCAAGTTTAACATAATCACCTGAATAAAACCAAGTCCACACCACTTGTATAATAGAATTCTGGAAATATCTAGTAAAGAATTCCCAAATTTGTTGTGCTATTGGACCATGACAAAGGACATGCAACAATGTTTTTTTCGAATTGCAACATTGACACTTAGATGCCAACATTATCCAATCATTAACTGCTCTCCAAAAGAAAAATGATATTGTCAATGGGATGTTCCTATGCCAACTTAATTTAAAGATTTTCATTGGGGGTTGTTTGTGACAAATTATGTCCCTTGAACTTTTAGTATGAAATTCCCCATTAGAAGAATGAACCCAGTATGCAACATCATCACTGGCACTTTCAATAGGAATTTCTACTATGTCTTCTACCAAAAATTTGTTTATCTTCCATCGAAGGCCCTCCTTTGAAATTTAGCAACCACCTTTCAATCTTTTCCAAATTTGAGTCATGTATTTTAATTTTGACATGCATCGAAACTTGCCCACCATAGTATTTAGCCTTCGTAAATCACACCCATAGACTATTGTAAGTCTGTTTTTAGATTTTGCTATTATGTGTTTTTATTTATTTTTATTTGCTTTAAATTTGTCTCTTTTTTTTTTTCATATTTTGTTAGCCTTAATTTTTAGCATTTCTGTTATTTTTGCTTTTATATCTAAACAAATTAAGAAATAAAAAAATTGCTTGTGATGTTTAAGATTTTCCGTAGCCTAAGATGATATTTTGATTATTGTATGATTTTAGCTTTTGGGAAGAATATTGGTATGATTTAAGTTTGTGTTAATATTCTTATGATAGCTTCATTGTAGGATTGGACTTCCAATAATTTGCGTACTATATTCTTTTACTTAGAATTGGCATAAATCAATATGAATTGTAGGATATTCTTTATAAGTGATTATTTACACACACGCATACAGGAAGTCCATTCGAAAGTGAGTATTCAGTTGAATTGATGCATAAGTTTGAAGATTATATGTTTTTTATCTTAAATTGAAATTTCTGAAGGAAAAAATTGAGAATTAATCACTTGGAAAATTTTTTCAATTGCGAACTTTTTTTTTTTTTATAAAAAGAAGGGAAAACCAACAATTAGAGATGCATTGTCCTATCATATCAATCCACTGCTCATTAAAGTTGAATTGCCTCATTGTATATAAAAAATCTCAGTTCAATCGATCATAAGCCTTCATCATATGAAGCTTAAAGATTACGTTTCCACCAAAGACTTTATGATCAATCCTGTGTATTAATTCCTGAGCAAGGAGGACATTATCACCAATCAACCTACCATTAACAAAGCCACTTTGATTATCTAAATTAAGAACAGGTAAAAGCTTTGATTATCGGTTAGCAAGAATTTTAGTTATAATCTTATTAAATACAATATACAAACTTATAAACTGAAAATCACTCCAACTCAAAAGACTGGGATTTTTAGGCAGAAGAGCTAGTGTAGTTGACGTCACACTCTTGGGCAATTCAGTCACAGCTATAAATAAATCATTAGATATAATATTCCAATAATGTTGATAAAAAAGTGAAGAAAAACCATTAGGCCCTGCCACACTTATCTTATCAATATCTACTACCGTTGTTCTAACCTCCTATAAGGTTGGGATGACACATAAGAAATCATTATCTCCCCTGGAAACTATTGACAGAATTAGTGAGGCATTAAACACTGAACTATCACATTCTTCATGCTTCAAAAGTTTAGAAAAAAAAAATTCCACTGCTAATGACTGAATGAGTGAAGATTTTTCAATCATGTTTCCATTATCATCCAGAATTTTAAAGATATGATTCTGAATCCTTTTCTCTGCATCATCATATGGAAGAATTTGGTATTTCTCTCCTTTTCCATTGTCTGTTTAACCCTTGATTTTTGATGCCAAAACAATTCCTCAATGCTATTTAATTTGACATAGGCAAAACTCATCTTTTCTCGATGAGTTGAGGTTTGGGCATTTTGATACAAAATCTCACACTCTGATGCCTTTTTTTTCTATTGCCCAAACCTTAGAGAAAATGTCCCCAAACACTGCTTTGTTCCACCAGTTTAAAGAACATTTGAGTCACTTTCATTTTAACCAAAAAGATGTTAGTCCTGAACTTTGGATAGGAGCTTTCCAATTGTATTCAACAAATGTAAGGAAATCATGATGCTTTAGCCAAGCATGCAAAACCAAAAAAGGGATGGACATCTTGCTACTATATTAGAGGACGATACAAGTAAAGGGCAAGGATCTAAGCCATCCCTAGCTAAATGTTGAACTCTTGTAGCAGAAAAAAATTCAAACCACTCACTATTGTATAATACTCAATCAATCCTCTGAAAAATAGAAGAATTTGTCCAAGTATATGGATTACCATCATATCTCGCATCCAACAAGCCACAATTAAACATTGCTGAATCACTTTTCAACTGCCATTTCTCTATATGCTTCCCTGTATGGAGTTGCATCAGAAGCTTCATTACTTTCCATATAGAACGCTCATGGTAGACCCTCAGGTTTCTATGCTTAGCGCCATTATTTTCTACCCACAAAAACTAGCAAATAAAAATAAGCAATATAACTCAGAATATGTTTTTTCTTCATATAATCCCTAGAGTAGTACCATGCCCACAACATCTGAATAATGTTACTTGGACATATAATTTTTATTTGAAAGATTTTAGAAAAAAATTTCCAAACCTGTTGAGCTGTAGCCTCTTTCCAAAGCACATGTAGTAGCGTCTCCTCTGAATTGCAGCATTGACACTCAAAAGCCATTTGAAATCCTTTTGTTCTTAGTCTCACATCAACAGGTACCCAATTATGGACGACTCTCCAAAAAAAGAATGAGATGGTTAGAGGAATGCTTTTATGCCAAATTAAATCACATACTTCATTGTTGGGTTGTTTTTTCCGAATAGATTCCCACATACTCTTCGTTGTGAAGTTGCCATTAAAGGAATGGACCTAGTATGTTATATAGGAATATCAACAGTGTCCTCAACCAAGTACTCCGGAAGATATCTCTTTAGCTTGTCCACATCCCATGCATCATTTATAAAAAATTCATGCATTTTCACCAATAAATGTAAATAAATAGGAAAAGAATTTACCAAAGGGTTGTATTCCCATCCAACAGTCGTGCCAAAAGAAGAGATCACCTCTGTCTAGCTTCCAACGAATGTCTTTCTCTGCAAGACGACAACCTCTTTTAAGCCTTTTCCGTAGCAGATAATCGTGTATTTTTTCCTTTATTTGCATTGGCACCAAACCCCCATAGTATTTGGCTTTCATATGTCGTGCCTAGAGACTATTTGAAATATGTAAAAGCCACCATAGCTTGATATTAAAAGCCTAAAAAACGTCCATGAGGCTCCTAATTTCCAACCCACCTTCACTTCCAGGGCGGCATACTTTTTGTCGTGACGCCTAAAGTTTATGCTTGGAATTTGCAGTGTTGTCTTATAGGAAGCTATTGACGAACTTTTCAATCCTTTCAACTACACAAATGCACTTGGAGCAGGTATAGGGACATCAATGACGACACACTTTAAATTAAAGTGATTCGCCCTCCAGGAGGTAGAATTTTATTTTCCCACCTTGTAATCTTGTTTCGAATTTTAGTAACAAGGGAGTCAAACAAAAATGCTTTTTTTGGACCCTTC
The DNA here is from genome assembly GCF_002168275.2 of Theobroma umbraticum. NCBI lineage: Eukaryota > Viridiplantae > Streptophyta > Magnoliopsida > Malvales > Malvaceae > Theobroma > Theobroma umbraticum. The sequence goes on from NW_018397286.1 coordinate 515,339, forward strand.
TATAGTGGCGCCCCCAAGTAAGTGATGGGTAAGGGTTTATGGGTGAACATCGTATCAACTTGAATGATCTGGAGCCTGGAGTGAGATATTTTATTGCTGGTTATGAAGTAGCTCTTGTGGTGGCTGACACTGTTCCCAAAACCTGACTTATACTCTTGTCAAAAAATCCAAGATCTTTCCAAGTGCTATGAGATTACCATTAGTGAAAAAACTATATCATCTGCGAATGCCAATTGACCGATAACCGTTGGACACCCCGAAGCATAATGCACTGCTGGGTATTGTTCATACGATTTATTCAAACCTCTGGATAAATATTCTACTGCTAGGACGAGCAATAAAAGGGATATGGAATTACTTTACAGTAGGGCTTTTTCACATTTAAAGTATCCCTCTAAAGAGCCATTAATTAAAAGTTAAAACCAGCAATTAGAGAGGCACCTCTGAATCATACTCACAATGTTCTAAAAAGCCGAAGTGTATCAACATAGAGTATAAGAAATCCCATTTCAACCGATCTTAAGCTTTCATCTTGTCTAGCCTTAATACTGCGTTCCCACCATGGGTTTTCTGATCAATACGGTTTATAAGTTCTTGTGCTAGTAAGATATTATCATTGATGAGCCTCCTTTCCACAAACCCACTCTAATTATCTGAAATAGTACAGGGCAACAACTTTGCAAATCGATTAGCCAACTTTTTAGTAATAATTATATTAAAAATAGTGCAAAAGCTTATAGGGCGGTAGTCCTTTTAGTATGAAAGAGCAGTAGTTTTAGGTAGCATAACTAGAGTAGTTAAGGTGACTCCCCTTGGCAATGCTGCTCCATTAAAAAAATCCGTAATTATTTCTAGTAAGTCTTGTGATATTATACCCCAAAAAACTTGATAAAACAAGAAAAGAGAAACCATCCGGCCTTACGGCCTTAGTTTTATCAATATCAAAGATCGTTTCCCTGACTTCTTGAAGAGTTGGAGTAGCGCTTAGAAAACTATTATCTTCCATAGAAATACCTGTAGGGATTAGAGACTTGTTGAACAATGAAAGATCACATGCCTCACCCTTCATCAAGTTGGAGAAAAAGTTAATTATGGGAGCTTGTACTAGTGTAAGATCTTCAATTAGAGTGCCGTTATCATCATGAATCTAAGATGTGATTTCGAATCTGCATTTTTCTCTTCATCATGTGAAAAAACTTGGTATTCTGTTCACCTTCAACAGTCCATTTCACACCGAATTTTCGCTTAAAAATTCTTTTTTTCCATGCTCAGTGTATGATTAACTTTTGCATAAGCTAGGTGCATACCTTTTTTATTTGCGAATGTCTGCTCATTTCGATACTTAAGCTCCCATTTAGCTGTTTTCTTTTCTGCTAACTTGACATTTGCAAAAATGTCTCCAAAGATGGCTTTATTGCACAACTTTAAACCCACTTTGAGGCGTTGTTGCTTAGCCCAAAACGTTATAATACTTGTACCTTTGATGGGTGCATTCCAACTTTCATTAACAAATTCAAGAAAGCATGAAGATTAGTCCATTTATGCAAAAAAAGGAAGAGGGTCCCTTCATTATTAACTTAGTACATGAAATCAATAATGGGCAATGATTAGAGCCATCCCTCCTAAAATGTTGGACTCGACTGCTGTCAAAAAATTTCGCCAACCCATGATTAAAGAACACCCTGTCCAATCTCTAGAACATATTAGCATAGCCCAAGAGAATGGATTCCCTTCAAAACCAGCGTCAATAAGGCCACAGTCGAGCATGACTATGGAAAATTCCTCCATTGAGCCGTTATTGGGAGCAGTACTATTCAAACGCTCCTTACTGCTCATAATGGCATTAAAATTTCCCTCGATCAGCCAAGGTTGTTTTAAATCTACGGAAATAGCTCTTAAGTGGTCCCATAGATATCTTCTATCTGTTCTGGTAGATTTAGCATAAACAAAAGAAGTGAAGAGTAGCCCTTCGAACCACAGTGATGGTACCCTGACATGGAGACAATGTACATGATCAAACAAAATATCAACTGTAATATCTGAGGCCCAAAAATGCCAAATTTTGTTAGTGCAATTATATGCAGCACCTTTTGATCCTAAACGAAAACAATAATAATTAATTTTTAGGCTATCACAACTTTACTTGCAATTCCTTGCATATGCCATACCAAGCTATTGATCATTATGCAGAGGTGAGTTTCCTATACCTCTTTCCTTGACTTCTCATTGTCCTTCACATAAAGCCGAGACATATTTTCTATCTACATCATGCTGCCAATGACTAGAAAATAGAGAATCTGGGATATATGGTAAATCACCTTCTAATTTCCTGCATCGAGACCTTAATGGATGGGGTTCTATTTTGCTATTCCCCAGTTTAGTTTCAAAGAAAGGGATTAATTTCATTTGCATGTTAGTTGCACATGTTACTACTAGCCTCGAAACGTCCATTTGCAATTCCAAAAAATTATCCTCGCATACAACTGGATTGTTTTGGTCAACCTTTGCTACTTCTCTTTTATTTCTTTTATTTTTTCTATTTTTTCTCCTTCCTATTACATGAACGGCATTATCCACTACCCATTTTATTATGTCTTCCTTTGCTACCCAATTTTCAAAGCCGCTGTTCCCGGATGAAACGTTTACATTACTGTTGGCGTCCAAAATATGAGGAAATTGTGAAGAATAACCCTTCTAATAAGCTGATTTTAGAAAAAAACTATCAAAATAAAATTAACTATTTTTACCCAAAGTTTGGCATGAGTTAACCAAAATGCACTTGAAGACATTTCAAAGAAAATAATCTCGTGATTTCTCCCTCCTGCCATATGGACAAATTAAATGCTCTCTCAGCTCCTTAAACTCCCTTAAGTCGCTCAGCTCTTTTAATTGTATCTGGTCTCTCAGCTCCCCCATCTCTCTCAGATATGTCAGTTTTATCAAATATTTGAGCTCTCCTAACTCTCTCTTGCTATACCGGCCTTTCTAATTTGAGCACCATTGGGATTGCACTTTGGTTTTTTTCTCGCCACCTGGCTATATCATGGACGGGATATAAACCCAAGAGGAAAGGTGACATTAAGGTATGTTATTTGGTTTATTGCTTTTGACAGAACCACAAAGTTGATGGAAAACCCATTCCATTCATTTATTAAAATTTGCTTGTAAATTAGAACATTGCGTAGAGTTCTTACATGCAATGACTTCATTTAGCAGCTCTAATGCACATGGCATTTAAAATTTATAGTGAACATGGCATGGCGTATAACAAAATTGTTTTATACATGGGGTGTAGTAAAATTTGTCTGTACATGGCTGTAGCAAAATGTTTGAACATTGTGTGTAAAAATTTGTTCCTTTGAATGTGGCGTGCAACAAAATTTGTGGCAAATGGCCTGTAGCAATGCTTTAGAACTTGGCGTGTGTAGGGTTGTTGATAAATTGATTTGATTTTTTCAATTTAAGAAAATAAAAAGAATGATGTAAACCCATTATGTGTAACATAACTTATTTGTGAGCACTTGTTAGCTGTTTGTAGTGAACTTGATTTCATCATACAATACTTTGTAATTAGTGGTTATGAAAAAGGAGAAGAAACTAGCCATTTTTTCTAGGTTATGTAGGGAAAAAGCAAGGCCACTAATTACTATGTCTTGTGCGATGATGAAAACACTAGTTTCAAACAAAAGAAGCATAACATAATATTAAAAGAAAAGCTCAGTTGACTTGGATTCCAACATGAAATAAAAATCAAAATTTGTGGGCTAGCAAATGGTAGTATGAACATCAAAGTTGTCATATTTTTTTTAACATGATGTGTAAGAACAACATGTTTTCAACTAGGTGTGTAGCAAAATTTTAGAACAAGGCATGTAGCAACGTAATGTTTAAATGGATTTTGACCTTTTTTTTAGAATTACAGTGGTGTGTCAATTGTGTGACTTGTAGACACAACGGTAATTGGATTGATGGCATTTATAAGGGGGTGAGTCACGAATGTAGGGGTTTAGGAATGATTTGTCGTTTCAGGGCCTAATGAAACTGGTAGAAGATGTTGTTGGGGTAAACTCACAAATTCACGAAATTGAGTTACATGCATTGATTAGTATACCCAAAGAGCTATCATGGCTAGTTATCAAGGACGACAAGGATGCTGCGTTAATTTTGGTAATGCAGAGGAATGTTATGGCAGTATACATTACCATTAAGCAATTTCACACAAATGTTATGCCACATGAAGAAGCTATACAACACGGTAATCACTTCAATCAGATTCAGATTTACACTCTTTCACAGATACGTATGCACATGAGTTTATGCAAGCACACGCACTACATTCTTGCAACATTTGGTTATACAATTTTGATCAACATATGCATCGAACCAATTACTTGGTTTTGTGCAACTAATGCAATGCTCGAGTAAAACTATAAAAGGTCTAATGCCATTTCCAAATGACATTGCAATGCTTGAGGATGACACTGTGATGCTTGAGGATGACACAACGATGCTCAAGGATGACTATGCATCTGATCAGGGTGAAGACGGTTTTTTACTAGTGAAGTAGTTTTGATGATAAGTCACATGGTGGGCCAAATGGCTATGCCCATAAGTTTCCGGTGAAGTAGTTTTGATGATAAGTCACATGGTGGGCCAAATGGCTATGCCCATAAGCTTCAGGCTAATGGAGTCACATTGAGACCTAAGGACATAATTGATGAGATAAGGGTTCATTGGGGATGGGAATGCTTGCATGTTTAGGTTTGGTAAGTGAAGGAGTATGCGAAAATACTTATTTTTAGCCCCCTGTAAGAGTCATTCTCACTGTTACCTTTGTATTTCCATATGTTGGAACATGAAAATCTCAACACAGTCACAATAGTGGTTATTGATGAGGCACAATGATTTAAATATTATTTCTAGTTGTACGAGGCTTGTATCTAAGGGTTCATGGAGGTCATGTGCCCTGTAGTGGCTATTGATGCCACACATTTGAAAAGTAGGTTCAAGGGTGTTTTGTTTATGGTTGCCTGTAAAGACATGAACGAATGTGTATATTTGATTGCATTTGGCATAAGCAACATTGAGGACGAAGACTCGTGGACTTGGTTTCTTAGCAACCTTGTCGTGTGGTTGGTTATCTTGAAAACACAATATTCATTTCGGATCAACATCTTGGCATCAAGAAAGCAATCAAAAATGCATACCTAGACAAACACCATAGTCTATGCAGTTACCATTTGAAGAGAAATTTAAAAAACAAGTTCAAAAGTGATGACATTTCAGTGATTTTCACTCTTGCTTGAGATTGCTACGGTTGGTATATGCCCTTGAGCCAATTAGATTAGTCAAGGAATATGCTTTATCATTTAATGCATATTTAATCATATAAATTTATGTGATAGAGGTTTTCCTTCATGTTAGTGCAATAATAAAGAGTTATTAAGTACTAATTGGATAAAGCTTATGAAACATAAAGACCTTGCAAGAGAATTATAAAGTTGTTATAATTA
>NW_018397286.1:521325-521453 GCF_002168275.2 Theobroma umbraticum
TATGATAGTCGTGCAACTAGTCCTCAGACTTGAGACTCTAGGTTATCTTGTATGGGGAATGACATACTTTGATTTCATCTCTACGGGTTTGGAAGCAACCAAATGCCTAAATAAGGTGTTTTTGGGTA
>NW_018397286.1:521711-521834 GCF_002168275.2 Theobroma umbraticum
AGTTTCCTAAATTCATAAGGTTAGTCATGAATTATGAGAACTAATTGGAATGTCGTAAGTAGACACTGAGCCATGCTTAATGACATATCCGGGATATTTGATGAAAGGACCGTATTGGACTGA
>NW_018397286.1:521934-561091 GCF_002168275.2 Theobroma umbraticum
GTTGTATTTAGGGTTACAACTTAGTTTGGCTATATAAATATGTTATATTAGTAAACTAAACACTTAAAGCTTCCAACCACTTTTCAGTCATTTCATAAGATAAGAAAAGAAAAATATTTTTCTCTGTCTGACAAAAAATAAGATTTGATAAGAATTTTGATCCTTTTGTTTTAAAAACAAAACTTGCTAGCACAATTAAATATTACCTTGGAGAAAGTCATATTCAATCACTGTCTGGATTACTATTAAAAGCCAAACACTTGGGTGGCTGAAGATTTGACAAATCCTAAAGGTGAAGGAGCAAAGATTTTTGGATTTAATTGGCTCTTGGTTACGATATCTAGAGCAAGGTATGTAACTCTTAAACCTATGAGTGTTTATAATTTATTTCAAAGTTACATGAAAAACATAAACCTTAATCTTGTAGGATTTAACTGTTTCCCTGATTAAATATTTTTTTTATTTTTTCGTTGCATTATATTTTAATTTATTGATTATTTTTCATGTTTGAGCATGAAGTCGAATCCCAACAGCTACAAGGTTTTTGATTTTAATAGACATAAGAACCAGTTAAAGCATATTCATGCATGAGCCCATTTTAACAATATGAGAATAGGCTCTAAAAGATGGGCACGTGAACAATCATCAATAAAGAAATACCAATTCATGACACGAACATTGCAAAATGTGTTAACTTGTGCTTGAAGCATGTAAGACAAATGCCAATCATTGTTTTGGTCAAGTTCATCAAAGATATGTTCCAACGTTAGTTCCATGATCAGTACGAGGAGGCTGTCAAACTGAATATGCTCATCAACCCTTGAGCTGCGAGGCTGTTGAGCAAACGGTTTAATGGTGCTCATCACATTGCAGTTACGCTTATCGATTGAGTGGAGTTCGAAGTTAAAGACGAGAGGAAGGATGGACTTGTGAACTTGTTGGGGAAGGCATGTTCATGTTGTGAGTTCCAAATAGATCTACTGCCATGCAGTCATGCCATTGCGACAACAAGGTATGAATATCCTTGTTTTTGATTTGATTTGTGCTTAGCTTAACTTGGACATTGTGATTGAATAGTGAGTTCCTTGCATTCGAAGTAAGTGCAAATGTGAAGCCATTGAATTTTACGCAGAGTGCTACAAGACTACGTATTTATTGGAGGGTTATGCTAGGTCCATTCACTAGGTTGGGCATCCTAATTAGTAGGACCTCCCCCTTGATGAAAAAGAAATTATTGTTTTGCCTCCACTTTCGTGAAGTTAAGCAAGAAGACCTAAGAAGAGAAAGATTCCATCGGTTGGGGAAGGTAGTTGACCATGGAGATGCTCACAATGCCAAAAGGTGTAAGGCATAATAGAAAAAATTGTCCATCTTTGTTTATAGCTCCTTCCATAAATCTGACACCATATCCAAGTCAGTGGGTACCTCCACGTATGCGACAAAGGAAAGCTTGTTCAAGTTGTAGATAACCCGATCACACATACAACACATGTCCATTATGAAAGACAATGTTTGAGAACGTAAAGTGTCTTGCATACGAAAATTATGGGTGAACCTAACTAATTGTGTGAGTCATGTTCACATGTAGAGCAGTTTTGGGTGGAACGAGTGAAAATGTGCAAGTACGACTGAATGATATGCCATGCACTTGTTTACATTCATAATTGTTTTTTATTTATTAATGGATTGACTTGATATGTCAAGTGCTTGTTATTGTAGTTTATTATTGCAACTAATATCCTTTTGGTTACAGGGAAAAAGAAATGAAGGGCAATATGGAAAACAAAGTTAGGTATTGGTCTTTTGAAATGGTCAGCCCAAGTAAGGTTGAATAGTTTTAACAGCAATTGTTACACGACATGCCTTGAAAGGCAATTGTTGCTACATGGCATCCATATATAATATGATGTGAGATGCCATATCTATAATATGGCTTGTTGCAATGTGAGTTTAGTTGGTACATGCCGTGCAGACAATGTGAGAGGTTGTGAAATGCTGTTTAAACAATAAGGGTTGTTACCTACCATGTCTTCTTATGAATTGTTATTACACATCATTTTATATCGGTCTTATGTCAAAAGGGAAGCATTGGTCCATTTGTTGATTGATGTAAATCATGAGACAAAGCATATGGTACACCGAAAGTACATGCAAACAATCTAGTGACACAATATGTTTTGTAGGCTAATGTAAAGCGAAGAGGAACAAAATTCAATCAAGTGACAATGAAGTGGGAAATTAGAGATGTTTCAAACCTTGCAAAATGTCATCTTTGACTACTTTTTCCTATGTTGCATCAAGGCAATCATACATATTGATGGTTATTTCTAAAATGGGCTTATTATGAGGGTTAATTCTCACAATTTTCTCTATATATTTTGTGTAACACTTTGAACTATTTGGTTTCTTTATTTGATCATTTTAGTGTATATTTTCCTTAGTTGTAAGAACATAATTGGATTGCAATAAAGGTAGTGTGAGTAGTTCATTTTTTGAAGAATGTGAAGCACTTTATATTTGAAAAGAAGGCTATCTACAATTCAAGAGACATAACTTTAAATTCATTATCCAAAACGTCCTATCCTTTACAAAGGGGTTAAAGTAAGTTCATATAAGAAGTTGAAAGGTTGAAGTAATGTTTTTTCATTTCTTTCATCTAAGGTTTGTTTTTCTTTTATTAATTTTTTTTTGCATTTACGACAACGAAGAAAATTTGTAGCAATATTCAGTCTCTTCCAAGTGAGTTGTTAGCAGATATTCTAACGCATGTGGCAGCCAATTTAGTGGGTGATTTCACAAATGGAAAACTAATGTGCAAGGCTTTTCTTAAAGCATCAAAGGGTAATTGAATATTTGAGAATGTTTCAATCAAGAATATAAGCCTTGTTCTCTAGTTTAATAGTGAGAAAACGTTTCTTAGAATGTGAAAAAAGCAAAGAATGCATTTGCATTATACAAGAAAGGGATGCTCGGTTATTTTAACAATTGTAAAGTGGAGTTTGGGCTAAGTTACTTGAAAGAAGCAGTGGATAGAGGTGACGTTGAAGCCAATTATATGTATGAATTTATCTTGATTGGTTCTGGGGGTAAGCTTAAATAAAGGGTTGGAAATTCTATCTTCGTTCAATCATGCATGCTCAAGTATAAGAAGCAAAATAAAGAAGATGTTGAGGATGATGTGGGTTTGTGTGACTTTGGACAGTCCAATAGATTTTGTTCTAAGGGTAGAACTAAGCTGTAATTGTCATGCTAGTTTAGGTTCAAATGTTGGTGATGTTTGAGAACTTAAGTCGAATCCATTTGATAACCTCCCTTGTAGTGATGCTTACTTTTGGGCCGCCGAAGTAACTTTATTTTCTGTAATGGTTAGGAAAAACCTACTTCAATAAATTTAATTATCGAATGATTCAATGTTTTGTTTACTTATCTTTATAGCATTGTGTTGCAAATTGTATTACAAATTGTTATGTGAAGTGAATATTGACAAGGAGGGTAATGTTGACATATGCTTTGCCATAACAACAAAAGCAATGACTAATGGTCTCAATTATAAGGAATGAAATTATTGAATATATTGACATTGTTACAACATGCCATGCGTATTGGTTAATTGTTATAACGAGCCATAAAGACAAATTCAATTGTTACACACCCAACCTTTAATCCGATATGGTGTTACATGCCATGCCAACAACCACCTGTATGTGTGCTGTTCATATAGACACTGTTATAAGAAGCCATGGCTACTATGTTCTAGCTTGTTGATACACGACACACATAAAATGACATGGTTTCGAGATAAAAAAGCCAAATATATATAAATATATATTAATTCATGGTATGAAATAGGAAATGAATTCAACCTGGTACATCATTGATTCCATTGGCACCATGAGCAGCTTCAAGTAAGCTTTTTATGTTTTCCATTATCCCCACCAATATGTATTCCAAGCTTATAAAAAATTGTTGTAGTTTTTTTTTAATTTTTTATTATTTGTATTTTTTATGGGTTTAGGGTACTCTTTCCACATGCCCAGGGAATGAATGTACGGTAATCACCTTTAGGGTTTATAATATATAATAAGGAACATTTGCAGGTTGATGGCATAATATAGAGGCAATAAATCCTTGAACCATTGTGAATACGTGTGCTTTGGGTTGCTTATGCTAGTGGCCATATGGGGATTTGAATTGATATTTAGTTTGAAATGAATAAAGAAATTGGAAATAATTGAAAATTGACTTAGGTATTGTGGTTACTTGAAACATGTGTCAATTGCAGAAGATGCTACACGGCATGCCTAAAATTCATTTGATTATACATGCCTTTGCTTAACCTTAATGTGTTCAACAACATGCCTTACCTAAACCTAAATTTTTACCCACCATTGCTACCCAATAAAACCATAAGACCTTTGACTCGAGGAAGTTGTTAGATTTCATGACGATTTGCCTTGAATAAGAGATGCCTTGAATAAAAGATGGCACTACACTCTATCGTTTTGTGGGCCATTGCTGCTTGTGTGTATAAATTGTTGTTACACACCATAAGTAGTCAGTTGGAATGGTTACACGCAATGATTGAGGATTTGTTGATGCTACACACCATGCCTTAGTAACCTTTGTTGCTACATGCCATTTAAAGCCTTAAATGTATATTTTGAACAAAGCATTTCGCCCATAAAAGCCTCGAAGCATCAACCCTTGTGTTGGTATCATTCAAAGGTCCTACCATGTGGAAGAAATGCATAACACTTTTATAAATGCCATGCATCCTATCCATGCAATAGAAAAACAGGTCTCGATACCCATCTGTAAATTTACGAGCTCTCTTTCACCATAGAAACCCTAACCATAAAATACTGTTAGGACACTGATGTGATATAAGTATATATTGCTTGCATTTAATTGAATCTATTTCTTGTTTAGCATCTATGATGTCCTTTTCTTCAACATAATATCCAACAACTTCAATTGGAGCTTCTCAACAGATGATCTTGTCAAGTGCTAATTGCAGAGCATATGGGTCATGTCTTTGCTAAATTTAGTGTGATAAGGATAACTGCTGCCATAGAACGATCCTTTACAAGGAAAGTTGGAACTTTGCTAATAATGTTGGAACTTAGCGTCAGAACCCTAACAACTATTATAAATAGTTGTATTTAATTTTTACTAGCATTCGTTTGAAATATTCTTTCTGATCGATAATGAATCTGCACTATGGGAAATGCATGCATGAAATAAGTTATGGGAATCTTGAATTCTATTGTCAATCTGTGTGCCAAGTGCATTTGTTGAAGCAGTCAGTACATTCATTAATGAAGTTTTGGAGGAAAGCATGGTATATAAAATAGTATTGCGCCAGGCTTTATTTGATGTACAAAATATGTAGATAGAGGCCATGATGAAAATAATGTTGTTACTCATGAGACGTAGTAAAAGTGTGAATTGTGTGTCAGAACAGATGTGCTTCTGTTCAGAGGCTGCCAATTCTGATTTGATTCCTTTATGAGGTGATGACTGATTAAATGGGCATCAAATGTATAGATTCCATTATTGACTGCCATTATGTTCTTTAAAGAGCAAGTGATAGGGGATTTCATATTGAACTCGTTGTTTCCCTCAAAAGTTAAACAGATTTTACAGCCAACCCTTTGTTCAAGCCTATTATTTTTATGTGAAATAATGTGCATAAGAACTCTGTGGTTATTACATTTTCTAATTTTTTTATAGATTCATGGGCCGCCTACAAACATTCTCATGTACTACTCTTCTATTTACTAAATGCCACGTAATGGGGAAAAACTTGTTACACGACCCACATGGACATTACGCAATGGTTGGTACACGCACTAGTTAGTACATGCCAGGTGAATGTGTTATTAGGTGCCGCATGCCATGAGTATGTGAGATTTGTTAATTATTGATTTAGGGTTTGTGAATGCTTTAGAATACAGGCAGATGCATTTACAAACTGAATAGAAATGGTGTTTTAAAAAAACACAACTAACTCAGATCGTATGTAGTTCTTGTTGAAGTCACAAAGGGTAAGATTGGCAAAGCTTGAAAGTAAAGAATAGATGCTGAACTCATAAAACTTAAGCTATTGGCCCTGTTTTGTCTAGCGATGAATAATGAAGAACTAGAAAAGGCAGCATCAATCGTTGAAACTTGAGGATGATTTAATCATTGGGATATTGGCTAGACTTCTTTCAAATCTATTGTCTGGTTTTGATGTTTGTTGAAATCTTTTTACACTTTACTTAGAAGCCTGATTTTAGGGTAACTACAATGGTATGTAACAAATGTGTTTATATTTTAAGTTTTCTCTTCAATCTATGAGCTTTGAACTATATAAGAAAACAATGTCCAATCCAGATTTTCCAATGCCATATCCAGAAAAAAAAAGCATTCTCCTATACACCATCTTATACTGTTAGGGTCATGTCGTGGCTTGTTGTGCATTGTTGTGCCAAGGGAAACTATTATTCTATAGAATCTTGCCATAAAAGAGTTTAAGAAACTGCCCCTCCCTTCCCCACTAACTATCAAGTTGCATGGAAACGTACTAAAAGATACATTTGGATTTGGGTATGATCAGTCTACGCCTGATTACAAACTAATATAATTTGTTGATGTTAGTAAAACGGTATATTTATCAAAACCAAATGTCATCATTGATGTTTATTCCCTAAAATGCAATTCTTAGAGAGGAATTGATGGATTCTCTTTTCTTATAAGTTTTCTGGATCGTGAGTGGTTAAGGACTCTTCATGATGGTGTTGTTTATTGGAATGTGAGCTATGAAACTAGTCTTGGGTTTACGGGATATCAGAATTAGCATCATGGAATTCTTACATTTCATCTATCATTTGAAGAATTTGACATAATTGACATGCCTAATGATGCAATTCAGGGACGTGATTATACTGTTAGGGTGGTGGTGCTTGAAGGATGTTTAAGTTTCACTCACAATAACTATGGAAAAAGCATTAAGATTTAGAAATTAAAGAAGGATGTAACGACACATAGTTAGATAAGGTTCATGATAATTTTGAATTTTCCCACACCAACACGAAGCTCAATATTAGAGCCTTTATGGTTATTTACAAATGGTGATGTCTTCTTTACTTATGGATCAGGTGTGTCTTACTTGTATATAGGTAGAAATTCAAATAGATTAGAATTGTACAATATGGTCAAAGGCATCTTTAGAGTAATCAAAGTTACTAGGATAAGGTAATGGTTTTAGGGAGTAACATACATGGAGAGTTTGGTTTCACCAAACTTTGATGTCGTCTGATCATGTAATTGTTAAATTGTTTAGGGTTGTTAAGGTTCTAGATTTTGTGTCTTGGGTTTATACAGTGGCCAATGTTTATTGATACCTTGGTTTAGGTTTATGGAGATTTGTGGACATCGCACTTGATTTCTTTCAATTAAATATTTTATAATCTTTAGATTTGGTATAATTTGATTTAACTAACATGTTATGACATGCGTAACACGCCAATAAGCGGCACGGCATTGGCACCATTGGCATTTTCAGCTTCTTGCTAGTTAATTCAGTATGTTCACAAACATCCTAGGTAGAACATAGTCATGTCGAATAAAACTACATGCCATTTAGTTTTTGGCATTTAATAACAGATTAAACCACGAAGGCATGCTATGTATTAACATTTCCACTGAATGGCGTGGTGTTAAAGAATTAACATTTGAACTCTATGCAGGAGGCAAAGGGTTATGTGCATCATTTCAGTAATACAACATGGGATTATGACCTTTTAAGTTTTCCCACCATGTTTTTTTCCCACATTGCCCTTTTCCCTCCATATAACACAGTCTTGTGTCAATGTCCAATTCAACTACCACATCAGACGCAATCCGTAAACCTTTACACGCAATGCCTTACTATTACACCCTATGTTTCACATGATGAAATTATTGAAACTCCTTTTAGTGCAAACCAATAACCTCAAACTTATTTCCTTAACCCTAAACTGGTGTCGATTAAACTTTCCTTCACAACCCCGTGTGAAATTATGGGTAAAAAATTTCAATTTCTTTATTTTTTCATGTTTAGTCTTAGAATTGATCCTTCATTCATATATATCGAATCTTTCCCATCATTCATTGTATTTGAATTCATCCTCTCACCCTAAAGCAAGTCCCTAAATGGCCAGTAGGCAATCTTGCACCACAACCATCGAACACCTTTATAAAGGCAACAATAGCTTCGATTGCATCATTCACAGGCAAAATGCTTTACTTGACGGCATTCTATGTCACATCTTCTCATTGCTTCCCATAAAATATGTACTCTACAACTCCGTATTATCAAGTAGGTAGAGGTTTCTTTATACTCATGCTTGAAGTCTTAATTTAACTGACAATGAACACATAAGATCTAGCTTCATGAAGTTAATGGATAGAGTGTTGTTCCATCAAAAGGAGTCTATTGTGAGATTTAGTCTCTATTTTGATGGGTTATATGAACGACCTGATGTGGGATAACTTTTTGGCTAGATTGAGTTTGAATTACATCAAAGAGTTGAAGAATTTGACTTAGCTATCAATGTAAGGGAATCGAGAGTATTGCTGCCTAAGATCCTCTTCAAAAATAATATGGTTGTCAAATTAAGACTTACGATTCAACGTCTTATTCTTAGCATTTCTCATCACGTCTGTCTTCCAAATTTGAAGACTCTTTGTCTTGGTGGGGTCGACTTTGAAGATAATGATTTGTTTCAAAGGATTTTGTCTAGGTGTCTTGCTATAGAAGAGTTGATTGTACACTCTCGCAATGAGTTTTTTATTCTAATAGAGCTAGAAATTGCACTACCTTCATTTAAAAAGTTGACTCTTAATATTGAGGATAATACCAAACGTCAAGGTTTTACTATTGTGATTGATCCCCAAGCTTTGTATATTTTGAATACTCTGGTGGTTTTGTAATGAGGTATTTAGTTGTGAACCTCAACTGTATTCAGTATGCTTAATTGTTTAGTCTATCTCCTTGTTGACTTCAGCCTATGGTCCCTGCTGCAACAACTAATTTCTTAAATGGAATTAGTCATGTTTGATCACTTTCTTGCAATGATTATTTACTATGGGTAAGTTAAGTGACTAGTTCGTCTTTAATCAACATTCATCCATATGAATTTCATTGAAATCTAGAATGTTGTACTCCCTTGTAATCCCTATTATTGTAAACTCTAGGCTACAACTTTGTGCAATAAGCCTTGGCCCTTTTTTCCTAACCTGGTCCATTTATCAATCAGACGACATGATCTAGATCGAATCCCTGGATTAGTTGAGTTGCTAGGAAGTGCAATTGAATTAGAAATGCTGACAATCTATACTATACAAATTAGACTCTACTTGATTCTATTGTTGCAATGATAGTAGGCATGGCATGTAATAACAAATGATAGGGTTGACATGCAATTGGATAACTTGTTTTATTTCTTCAATGCTGTGTAACATACAGCATTTCTAACACATCACTTTAACAAGGTGATTATTAACAAATGTTAGCAAGGATGCCTAAAAAGGATGAATATTGGGTATTGCATAAATCACAAGAAGACAAATGAGTGGTCAAGATTGGATTCATCACTCCAAGTGATTAAGGACATTTATCTCAATTATTCATACTGTCGTAACATATGAGTCTGAGAATCTGACTGCTAGATGTGGAAAAATTTAAAAGTCGCCACCAATCCTTTTTATCTAGGTGTGATTGGCCAACTATTAAATTGGTTCTATTTTACATGGTCCTAAATTGATTTTAGGTTTGTCTAAAGAACAACAACCTGGTCTATAATTTTTTTAAAGTTGCGTCTGAGAGTACGATTACGAGTGGAGAAGGTATTAGCACCTCGCCATACCCCTTTCAAAGAACGGTACCAAATAATCATGTGTTACCTTGATGTTAGCCTTAATTCTTTACTTTTTATTTAGTTTCTATTTCCCTTAATTATTAATTACTTGTTATATTTTATTTCTTATTTTGTTTGTTGTTGAAGATTTTTCTTAGACCCATAGAACACTCTGGTAGAAGTTTTTGAAATCCTCTTCACTTTAAGAGTACTTAAGAAGACACACTTATCCCTTTAAAGAGACTCTGTCATCAGGTTTATTAGGTATTTGTCAAGTGTGATTTCTTGTTTTTGAATTTTATACGCTTCTATACTTATTATCTTTTTCTATTTTTATTGTTTTATTTTTTTATTTGTCGATTCATAAATTAAATCTTTATATAGGAAAAATCTTCCTAAATCATCCCAACGCTCTGGTGAAGTCTAAATATTTTTCCTCACCTAGGGAGATTCTCAAAAAAACTGGTCTCTACAAGCTCCTAGAGAAAATCCTATCATCAAAGCTTTCATACCAATTAGTGAACTAACCAAATCATGTGCGATGCAAAACAATGAATGATGCAAAATGAATAAATTTATAAATATAATACTTAATTTTAGACTTCGTGATTATTATTGATATTTTATTTTAATTTAATGCTTTTTATTCTTATTAGATTTTAAAATGATTATTTTTAATTAATGGAGTTTTGGAATATAAAATTGGAATTTATCTAGACATTTTGGTGAAAAACCTAATCCAATTTTGCACCTTGGAAAATCATTGTGAAAACACGACTCTTCACATCCTCAAGTGAAACTCCATCATCAAGCTAACGCAAAATAACCAAAAATTCTTTTTATCATATTTCTTCTTTATATACATATATATTATGTAGCTAAATATTTTATTATTACATTTTTTATGTCTGCCTATGTATATTTTATATAACTAAATATTTCATCTTTTCTTTTATTTTTGCATCTATCTAAGTACATTTAATTCATTATTTTCATGCTAACTATACTAATGAAACCTTATAAATAGAATGGCCTTAAAATAAAATAAAATAAGAGCCTCAAGAAACTCACCTTTAATGGACTAGGCAAGAGTCCACTATTTTTCACCACTACTAGGCCTCTATTGGCTTGGGCCTTCTCCACTTCCTTTTTCCTTTTTTGTTGTTGGGCCTTTTTTGTTTTCTTCTTTTCTCTTTTCTTTCACTATGCTTTTTCTATGGGCTATCCCATTATTTTCATCAACTACTCTTTTTTTGGGTTTTCTTCCTATTTGGGCTTTACCCTTTGGATAGTCCATCTTTTTTTTTTTTCCCTCTTATCTCTTTTCTTGGTGCCCTAGCCACCCCCACTTTTTTCTTTTTTTTTTCTTTCCATTGTTTTCTTTCTCATTTCTCTCTCACTATTTCCTGCCTCTTTCTTATTTTTTCTTTCCTGCTTCTCTCTTTTCCTTTACTACTCATTTTTTTCTCAATTTCACTTTCACAGCATCATTTTGGTGCCCTTTCTTACACAACCTTAACTAGTGAAACTTCTTTTTCTCTTTTCACCCTCATTTCCTTCATTCTTTTTCTTTCTCTAATTATCATTCTTTCCCTCTCCTGTTAAAAGAAATCTGATCCCCCTAAATACTGACTATTGACCATTGTCATCTTCGCCACCGTTAGTCACTACTGCTGTTGTCGGCTGTCACTTGTAGGTGTCAGAAAATCCCCAAAATTTCACCAAAATTTTCTTTCAATCTCCTTTACCCTTTGATGGGATTACTATTTTCGAAAACCTTGTCTTTTCTCTTAGATCTAAAAAAATATGAGGCCAAAAAAATTACTATTTTTTTGTTTATGTTTGTGGTTATGAGGTTGCCAAAAGCTAAGGTTTTTTCATTTAATGTTTTGCATTTTTGCAGGGATAACTTCTTTATCACTTTTTTGTCAAGATTTCTTTCTAAAAAAAAAATATCCTCATCACTTTTTTCTTCAGTAATTTTGGAGTTCTAATACAACTCAATTGTCCAAAATTTTGGACAATCAAAGAGTGAAATCATGCTTTTCTGAGCATGATTTCACAAGTGGGTGGCTTTAGGCAAAATAAGGCAAGAGCCGCCTAATATGCTGCCATGGCAATCTGTTAACTAGCCCTTTTTATTTTTTTTGTTTCTTTATTTTAAAATGTTCAAAATATTAATTTTTATAGGCTTTTAGGCTTTAAAAGTAAAAAAGGTTTTATTTAAAATCAAGCCTAAATTGATTCGAGTTTGAAAAGCTCAAAGTGGTCCAATTTTTATTGGACTAAAAACTATCTTCACCCAATAACATAATGTCAATGAAAGATAAAATAAAATAAACAATATGAATGAAAAACTAAATTGCCCAAACAAAATAAGGTGTTTACCGTTGCCCCTCTTTGCATGTTTATGAGAATCAAGAATTAAACAAAGACTTAAACACCTTGCTCTGACTAGATTGAAAACATTCCTTATTTATGAATGAGGCTATGTAATTTTTTTTCTTTTGTCTTTTTTCTAAATAATCAAAAAAGCTCTTCATCTCAAAACAAGGCTATGTAACTTAAATTCTCTTATGCCAAGATATTTGGGCTTAGATGTCTTGGATGCTAGTTACCTTGGGCCTAAAATTCTTTCATGCGAACATAACTGGGCCTAACATCTTGGATGCTAACTAAATTGGGCTTAAACTCTCTTTGTGCCGATATGACTAGAATTAAACATCTTGGATGCCAGTTTGGTTGGGCTTAAACTTTTTCCCGCCAATGTAATTGGACTTAAACATCTTGGATACCATTGTGCTTGTGCTTAAACTCCTTTTGTGCCAGCATAACTAGACTTAAACATCTTGGATCCCAATTTGATTGGGCTTAAACATTTCATGCCAACCTAACTAGACTTAAACATCTTAGACGCCAATTTGATTGGACTTAAACTATTTTCATGCCAACATAACTGGACTTAAGCATCTTGGATGCCAGTTTGATTAGGCTTAAACTTTTTCATGCTAACATAATTGGACTTATACATCTTGGATGCTAGTTTGATTGGGCTTAAACTATTTTTGTGCCAATGTAACTGGATTTAAACATATTGGATGCCAATTTGATTAGGCTCAAATGTTTTCGTGCCAACATAATTGGACTTAAACATCTTGGATGCCAGTTTGATTGGGCTTAAACTTTTTTGTGCCAATGTAATTGGACTTATATGTCTTGGATGCTAGTTTGATTGGGCTTAAACTATTTTCATGCCAACGTAATTGGACTTAAACATCTTGGATACCAATTTGATTGGGCTTTAACGCTTTCATGCTAACATAACTAGACTTAAACATCTTGGATGTCAGTTTGATTAGACTTAAACTTCTCTTTTTGTGTAAATGTAACTGGAATTAAACAACTTGGATGCCAGTTTGATTGGGCTTAAACTCTTTTTATGTCATTATAAATAGACTTATACATCTTAAATGCCAACATAAGTGGACTTAAACATCTTGGATGCTAGTTTGATTAGGCTTAAAACCTTTTTTTGCCAATATAACTAGACTTATACATCTTAGAAACCAGTTTGATTAGGCTTAAACTATTTCTTGCCAATGTAATTGGACATAAACATCTTGGATACTGGTTTGATTGGGTTTAAATGCTTTCTTACCAACATAACTAGACTTAAACATCTTGGATGCCAGTTTGATTAGACTTAAACTCCCCTTTTTGTGCCCACGTAGCTGGAATTAAACACCTTGGAATCCAGTTTGATTGGGATTTAACTCTTTTTGTGTCATTATAATTGGACTTATACATCTTGGATACCAACATAAGTGGACTTAAACATCTTAGATGCTAGCTTGATCAGGCTTAAACTCCTTTTTTTACCAATATTATTAGGCATTTACATCTTGGATGCCAGCTAATTAGGTTTAAAATTCTTTTTGTGCCAACATAGCTAGGCTTAGACATCTTGGATGCCAGTTTGATTGGGCTTAAACTCTCTTGTGCTTAGTTTTTCTTCTCTATTAATGAAACACTCAAATTTTTCTCCAGTTAACCAAGGGTTCGTAACCTTGAAAATTTTGCATTAGGTGAATTTCACATTTAAAGCTTGGAAAACACGCATTAGTGCATGATTGGACATGTATGCATGATTGAATAATGGGAAAAAATGATGCATTGCTTTCCCGTCATTTTGCTTTATGTATTCCTCTTTTGAAAGATCATTCTTCATGTTTTTGTGCTTCTTTTGGCAATGATCTTGTACAGTTGCCAATTTTTTCATCTCCAAAGAACCTTTTTGCCAACCTTGACGTATTGATTTGAGATTCTTGACATCATTTTCAATAATAGATGTCAACAAAATATCACTAATTCAAATTGGGTTTCAATGCTTCCATGCCTCTTGATCATGAAAATTCTTCTTTGCACTACTTTTTCTAACTTTTTCTTGAGAAATGACTTTATCTTTCTCAAAAGTGCTTGTTTTATCATCATGAAATGATTGAAGGATTTTCCTCAGAAAGATCATAAGAACTCTCCTTTTTTTTTTCAAAAACATCTTGATTTTGACAAAATCACAACAAAATTGCACCACAATTATTTTCATGATATAATATAGCTGAATCTTGGAACAAAAATGTATCAATTCCACACTTTTCTTGTTAAAGTGGTAAAATATACAAGTTCGAAAAAACATGTGATATTTGAATCCCTTAAGAATCAATGATTACTATTTAAAATGACCCTAAGGTGGGTGAAATCACAACTTGATCTTTCAAATGGATTGAAAGGTTTGACAAATCAAGGTCTCGAGTAGCAAAAA
The DNA here is from genome assembly GCF_002168275.2 of Theobroma umbraticum. Lineage (NCBI taxonomy): Eukaryota > Viridiplantae > Streptophyta > Magnoliopsida > Malvales > Malvaceae > Theobroma > Theobroma umbraticum. The sequence goes on from NW_018397286.1 coordinate 536,638, forward strand.
AGTTTCACCATTTGATGGGAAATAAAAAGGATTGATGTTTCTTCATCTAAGCTTACAAATGTTGCATGATTTTTCTCAAATTTATACTATTTGAAAATCAAACTCTTCAGAAAAAGACATTTCAAATCATAATTAATTTTGACACTCTCCTAGTCTCATGATGTGTGTCATTTTGATAGATGTCAAACCAACTTTAGAGATTAAAGATTGAAAGGTTATTTTGAAAGAGACAATTTCAAAGTTTAACATTGATTTTTAAACAAATCTTAAATCTTACATTCTCGAAAATTTTGAGGGTCTTTAAAGAACTTTGATTGCCTTGAAATGACTTCTTTCTTGTGTTGCTTGCCATAGCCTCGGTCAAAATCATGAGTGGCTTTGTATTTTTGCTCTAAACTACCTTTTTAAGTTTTCACCCTAGAGCTCATTTCTCTCACTCTTTTTTTTTACCATTCCATCATACTCGTGAAAAACTCAAACTTTACGTAAAATGAATCAATGAATTCAAATGGGCAATCTTGGTGAAGAAAAAAGAGGACAAAGCCAAAACTCTTCAATTTAGGCATCCACACATGATAGGAATGGACTTTTTAAACCACGTAATGTAGGCTAAGGTCGTTGGTTTAAAAATAATGGATAAGAAGGCATAAATATGTTTTCAAGTGTGATCAACCAAGGATCATTCATGTGAAAATCTTTTGAGCCATTTGTCTATTCAATTTTTAAAAGCATGTCTTTCCATCAGTTTTTTCTCTTTTTTATCACCTTTTGCTAATTTTTTTTTCATTTTTCTCTTTAATGGGTTAAGTTCAAGAAACGTTTAGAACTCAAACTATTTTACATTTGCCTTTTCATATAAGGGGTTTTTTTTTCTCGAAATGAGATCTTATCCTCCCAATATCTAGACAAGATTCTCATGCATGTTTGCCCCCTAATGTGTGAGGTGATCTTTGGTTAAGATGTATTTGAAAAAAGTTCAATAGGCTCAAAGGGGTAGGAAATCAATAATTTTCTCATTTGTGAAAGAGAAATGAAATGTGGCAATTTCTTATCTCAAGTATAGATATTTGTATTGAAGAACAATTCCTAAAAGGGAAACATTTTAGAGCAATTCCTAAAAGGAAAAACTTTTAGAGCAAAGGTTGGTTTTTCATCATTTTTTGTTTTTTTTTTATTTGACATCATTTAAATGTCTCAAGTGTATGATGTTCCTATCAACTTTTCTGACCATTCTCTCATTTTTCTTCTTTTTCTTTTTTCATTTTTTTAATGCACTCATGAGTCAAAGCTTAACTCAAATTTTCCAAAATGAAGGATTCATTAATAATAACCATCTCGAATCAACCATTTAGATGGTGGTTCATGTAACAATTTTGAGCAACAATGACCCTTTCAAAATTTTTTCACCAATCAAATTTCCTTAGCAAATTGCTCATGTTATCTTTTCCAAATGAGGGACAAACAACGTGTATCTAGCTAAGGTGCTTTGGAGGTATTGAGAAATCTTTCTTCTTTTGGTCATTTTACCCTAAAATGTGGTGAAGGATAATAATGGCTTAAGAGGTACTCATTCCACAACCAATTGAAAGAATTCAAGTGGCTTTGGCATAATTGGAGATTTATCATGGTATTAACACTTATTAAACTACCAAATTTAGATTCTTTCTAAAAACTCATGATTTATTTTATTATTTTTTGGAAAATAACCTTGTCACAACATTGATCATTACTTAAATGAAGATCATTAACCTTTGGTGTCACATGATAAGATTGATGAAGTTTCAAAACTTTTGTTTCCTTTTGGATTCAAGCCTTTGAGTAGCCTTTATTCACTTGGTCAAGGCTTTGAGAGTGTTTAAAGATATGGTTTGAGAATGCTTGTGAGGATGGGTTCATTTACATATAGCAAGCACAGATTCTTTCAAGCTTTTTTTCAACATTTATTTTATAATAAACTTTTTCTTCTCTTTTCTTTGTTTCTTTTGGATGATTTTGGAAACAAGCAACATGGGGCTTTATTTTCAATCGATTTATGCAAAGAAACAAACTTTTTTTTTAAAAAAAAAAAGAAAGAAAAATAAACAAGAACCACAAGAAATTTGAGCAAATTTCAAACTCATATTTATGAAATTGATTTAACTCATAACAACATGTTAAGATGCAAGAAAGAACAAAGGTCATATTCTTAAGAGTTTATGCTCTCGAAACAATGTACACAATTGAAAAGTGATCAAAGATTGCCCCTAATTGGCATGTCACTAATTATTCGACAACATAAGCCTTGCATTATCACTCATGATTTCCATGATTGTTGTTGAGAAGTTCACTAAATTTAGTTGGGTTTACATTGACTAAAGCTTGAACTTTGTTCTTGAATGTAGTGGAATTTTCCATGGAATGACCTTCAACCCCATAATGGTAATCACATTTAACATTTGGGTTATACCATCTTGGGTAAGGAGGCTTCTTGAGCTTGGTAGGAATAATGGAAATCTTATAATTTTGTACTAATAAAAGGAGAAGCTTTTGTTGACTCCATATATTTTTGATGATAACAAAACATTCCTCATTCATTAATGTCTAACTTCACTATTTAAGTGTGTAGGATTTAATCTTATATCCCTAACAAAGTTGTTAATTAGAAGCAAGTCAAGAAGCTTGCCAAGTTTAATGAAGAGTTAATCAGTTAAGAAGGGGAGAGCAAATAATGAACAAAAATAGAACCCTAGTAACTAATTTTCAAGGGACCTTAATTAGCTAAGGCATGTCTAATAGATATGTTGAAGCAAAATAGAACTATGCTTACCAATTAAAAGGTCTGCTTAATCAATTAAAACACAAGGTCCTACTATCTTTAAGCACCAAAAACAAGTTTGAATATATGGTTGACCGTTGAAAGGAGCCAAAATTGAAAAGTTCAAAATGTGAAGATCCTCTACTTGATTAAAGGTGATTTTAATTGGTTATGGTTGAAAGAAGTAAAGCTTCAATTACTTAGGGGAAGAGCTAACCAATTAGAGGAAGGCTGCTACGTAGAGAAGTGAAAACAAAAAGTTTGTAATAGACTAAAGCCTGTCATAACTAGTTAGAGGAAGTTTGCTGAAGAAGAGAAGTGTGAAGATAGAGAACTCTTAATTGGTTAAAGCCTCTTATAATCGGTTAGAGTAGAGAACACATCAACAAGATAGTATAAGGTAGAAAATTTGTAATCGATGAGAGCTGCCTATATCCAATTCGTCGAAATTTGTCTCCCTTTTTGAATTTAAACACTAGATGAAAAAATAATGGCTACAAGTGCATCAAAGTTGTTTCTAATGGCTAAAAACTATCTCCAACAGAAAAATCTGACTCCCCAAGTATCAAAGGAAGCTTCAACGATTAAAGAAAGTATATTTGATGAGAAAAGCTACTTTGAGCAAAAAGCCAAATATTCGTCACTAAAAACACTTGTTCTTCATTCCAAATTCAGAAAAAGTGTTTGAGCTTGATTGTAATCTGTCTAGACTTGTAACGGTACTTTGTTGTACTTTTTTTTTCTTATTTTTCTTAAGAAATTAGAGTGTGGGAAAAGCTTGTTGTAAAGGATTTGAGCTTGGGTTAAAAGCTCACCTTGTAAAAGCTTGCTGGAAGCTAATAATTCCACTAGTATAATGAAGTTGGGCTGAAAATCCTTGATTAGGAGATTATGGTAGTGGATGTAGGTTAAAGGGATCGAGCCACTATATGTACTCTTGATTTGTCCACTTCTCTTAACCTTTCCTTACTTGGTGTCTTGTAATCCTAACATGTTTTAGTCCTTCCATTCATCTAATTGGTTAAGAGCTTTTCAAGCCCTAAAAGGTTGAGTAAAAAATTTTCAATGCTATTCACCCCTCTCTAGCTCTCCAACGGGTCCAATAGTTTTGCGTAGGACTTTGATAATGAATGGCACACTTTAGCTTTTTTTGTCCGATTGCTTTAAAGGTAATCTAGATTAATTTGTTGATCCCCTGAAGTGGACATGTGGAGTAAGGTAGCTTGCGTAAATGGTGATTGAGTATAAGAAATGAAAGCTCGAGATAGATTATGGACATATGGTGATGGGTGTGAATGAGTACCCATACGATCTTCTTATATGTCACAAAATTTCTTTTTTGTTCTTTCAAAAGTTATTTCTTGAACTCCTTTATGAAGAGCATTATATTATTTTTGAACGAGTTCATTTGCTTAAGTGCCTATGATCCATCCTTTTTTTATCCCATCTTTCCCATGGAGAACACCAAATTCTTGAAATGTAAAGAAGCATTGCCTACCAATCTACTATAATATGGAGGAGGGAGAGTATCAACCAATAAAGAATTTAATTCTCTACTAGTGAGGTGTGGTTAAACTTGTGATGTTACTTTATTCCACCTATTTGCATATTCCTTGAAACATTCAGAAAGGCTCTTTTTTATTTTTTGAAGGGTCATTTGATCAAGAATTACTTGGAGCATGTGCATGCATTGTCCTTAAGAAGCTCGGGCTAAATCTCTCCACATGCGAATTTGATCTTTTTCTAACTTGAAATACCATTTAGCTGTAACTCCCTATAACATTCCGTACTTTGGCATAATAGCCCATATGACCTTATTGATAAGAAGAAGGTCAATTGAAGCTAATTTAAATGTTAAATTGTGGAAAAAGGTGAAAGGAATATTTTAGAATAAAATATTTCGTATGTGAAAAAATAATAACATTTTATTATTAACGAAGTTAAAGGTGATTTAGAAGTGAACTGAGGAAAAGTAAGACACTTTGGAAATCGAGAAGGTAAGTGAAAATTTTGAAATAAAATAATATTAAAATAATTTTAATGTAGGAACAGGTTGCATCACGTGAGAGATAAGTTAAGTCTAAGTGGGGAAGACAAATATACAAATATTGGATATCATGAATAAAATAATATTTTATTTATATTATATTATATTATTTAAATAGTGAACTTTTTAGTCACATGTAAGTGTGAAGGAAGTGAAATTAACTAGCCAAGAAAATGAAGTTGTGTGGAAGAATGGAAATTTCATGTGAGGTTACTATTACATGCCAATAATTGCATGCAAAAAGTATATTTTAAGTGGGAAACATGCGAGATCCCCACTATGTGACAAAGAAAAAGGATATGAACAAAGTGACCAAAAGGATAATGGCATGCATGAAAAAATGGTAGAAAGAAAGATTTTTGCATGCATTACAAGTGGAATGAAAGTCAACACATGCATAAATATACCATGGTGTATGGTTGGCCACATGTAAAGTAAAGCCATGAAATTGTTATGTGTTGCATGTGACTTTATTGGCAGAAGACAATATGAGATAAAAATATGCAAAAATATAATGCATGCAAGACAAGTATATAAGGTGGCATTTGCATGGGAAATAAATAGCATAAAAGAAGCATGGAAAATGTAGCTTGCATGACACATGGCAGCAAAGAAGAGAAAAAAAATATAGTCGCATATAATGTCATTGGCCAAGGAGGATGCCAAATGGAAAATAAGGTGGGAAGGTTGCATGAAAGACCATTGGGCACAAATAAGGTGGGATTAGGTGAAAATGAATTAAAAAATGGATATGGATAGTAAAGGAGGATTTCTAACCAATGTGAAAGAAAGGAAATTGGTGCATGAAAACCTATTAGTTGGCAAAATTGCTAAATGAAAATAAATGGTGAATGTGTGCATGTTTGTGATTGGTCCAAGAGGTTGGCCAAATAAATAATCAATAGAAAGGAAAATGAAAGAAAAATGGCTTGGGAACTTAGGCAAAACCATGCCTTTGAGAGAAGAGAAAGAACTTAGTTCTTGCAAACTCTACCTAAAAGAAAGAAAGAAAAGAGTGGAAAGGAGATATCAAAGGAAGGCTCGATTTTGAAGTAGATCCAAAGAAACCGTGAGGTTTCCTTCCTCTATCTTGTAGAGTTTCGATATTTTACCACCCAAAGAGTCTTCAACATTCAAGAGAGAAATCATGGACTGTTGATAGAAGTGTAAAGCTTAGTTTCAAGATACAAGAGAAACAAGCTAAGGATTGTGGTTTTAGCTTGAATATTCTTTGAAAATGGGTTGATAACAATGAGAAATGTTGTGGCAGTAAAGATGAGTTTGATTGGAAGGGATATAGTTACCTCCATGTAACCAAGCAATTATGAATGGTGGATTTGAAGTATAAAGAAAAAAGGTAAGTATAATCTTGCATTTTTAATCCTACGGTTAATAGGAAATCTTGGGAATTTATTTGTGAGTTATTGTGGCAGCATGATGATTAGAGCTTTGGAAGAATATTGAAGTTGCATGCAAGATCCAAGCCATCACAAAGGTAAGGCATGCAATGCAAAATGATTATATGAAGCCTTAAGTACGGTTAGGAAACAATTATGCTAGTTGAAAGCTTCAAAAAGAAATTGTGAACATATGTTGTTTTGAAAGATTTAAAAAGGTTAAGAATGCTGGTGCAATATGAATAATATTTGTGCAACATGAATGGAAATTGATATTGTGTTTAGTGGCCACAAGTTAAATGTGAATAATGGTGCATATAAGCTTAGAAATTACTTGATGAAATCAAATTTATAGTTGCTGCCATATATGTGATTAATAGTATTAAAATAATAGTTTGAACATGATAAATGTTATTAAAAAGATTGATATGGGCATTTGAAGTCATAAACAAGTGGCCGAGTTTATGTAATTCAAAGTTTACACTAAGGATTTAGTGTAAACGGTTATCTCTTAAGAATAAAAGATGATAATATAGAATTAAATGCAAACAACAAGTGTATAATATAATGGCAGCAAACCTTACTAAATCCATTGGATTGAAATGATGTCAGGAAGTTGACAAAGCAAGGATTATTGTTGCAAGCATAAAGTAAGCATTTAAGGAAATATTATGGGCGAAGTAACATCCCACCAAAAAAAGAGAGTAAGGGGTGTCTATTTCAAAAGATTCCATATTGTATAATATTATAGTTATGATAATTTGTTAATGCATTATTCAATGCCATTGTGGAAAGCATGAGTTGCTAGAAAATGATAGGTGATTTGAATACCTATTTGAGAATGATCATACTCTGTAACTATGGAAAACATGAATGGCTAGAAAATGATAGGTGATTTCAATACCTATTTGAAAATGATCATACTCTGTCATTGTGGAAAGCATGGGCTGGAAGGAAAGTATACGTGATTATGAATGCAAATGAAGCTTGAATTTGCTTTGTGTATACTATATATGTTCTATATGTAAAGCATTTTAAAAGTAGGGAAACAAGACTTTTGAAATGCTTTTGCATCAAAATGTGCCTTGCATATTTGTATGATGTGCATATTTGAGTATGCTTGGTATTTGGCCAACTTTATGTTCACCATGCTTTGACTTAAATTCAATTCTCATGCAAAGGTTTTTACATCATGAGTTCTTGCAAATAAGTTTCCAAATGTTGCTGTAACTTGTCTTCAAAATGATTTTAAGGTAAACCTTTGAAAGCTTTGAGTTGATGATGATATGGTTTTGACAAATCAAAAGAATCGAGAATAGGCTCGAATGTCACATCGGGATAGTGTGACCCTTGTGCACAAGTGAACTCTAGCTAGAGATATTTGTTGGGTCACCAATGGGTTATGAATATATGTGGCAAGACCATAAGTTATGATTATACGTGGCAAGGCCTTGGGTTGTTATACGTGCTTGAGAGCACACGATTACTCTGATGTCAACCAACATTGTTAGGTTTTCCATGGCAAAGTGAATTGGGGGAGAGGGCCTCCAGGATATTATTACATGGAAGGGGGTCCACGAGCCGATTACCTTTTTGCAAGTAGCATCTTTCTTCTATTTCAAACTCATATTCTTTTGCATAGTGATGAAGTATTGATTTTTCGCTGCTCCCCTTTTATTTGAAAGCTTTTAGTGCTTGAATTGTTAATCATAAGTTTGATTCTATGCAGCTGTATATGAGTAGTTATACATGCCTTGTTTAACAAGAATGTGTGTGTTTATATTTCGCCCTATTGTGAATACAAATGTATTAGATGATTTCCTTGATCGAAATCCATTTATTCAATGCACGAAATTTTGCATTGTTCTTGGAACGGTTACACCGTATTATAATATTTTTGGCATATTAGCAAGGCATGAATACCTTATGTTCACTACACAAGGTTCATATTTTATATTCTGATTTTTAATGAACAAAATCTATGCTTCACGCTTGTTTCCCATCTTTGTCCTCCTCACTAAGCCAATGATCATAGAGTGTGTAAGACTCACCCCACTATTTTAATTTTGCAGATAAGTGATTAGCCTAGCATTTATTCATCGACACAATTTTGTCCACTGCATGTAGGTAAAAGCATCTCTTAGTAGCTTATTCTAAGTCACTCCGCTGCTAGAGGTTGAGTCATTCATGTTATCTTTTGTATGAAAAGAAAATAGTTGTGTAAATTGAAAAAAGTACAATTGAGTTTGTACATGACAAACTTGTGTTATGAATAAATCATACAAATGCTTAGTCAAGTGCTTATGACAACTGCTTTAAATATATATAAAGCTTATTTCATACTAAGCATTTAAATATATGGTTGGTATTACATAACAAAATATTAAGAGGTATTCAAGGCTTGCTTGAGACTTAATAGGTTCTCCTGTGAGACTTGAGCATCGGTAGCGATCGGATGGCGGTTGTTATACTCTTTTCAAACTATAGTGGAAAAAATGATTGAGCATTGCTCATCATGGGCATATGGAGCCATCTTGTTGTAGTACATGGTTAAATGTGCCTTAGGGCATTTGATTTCATCATACTTTTTGAACTCTAGGACATTAAACTTTGGTGGGATAACCGCATTAAGCACTTAACCTAATTCCCTTGCTTTGATGGAATCATAGAGATCCATACCCTCTATGGCTTTGAAGCACCCTTCTAAAAGATTATACTTTTATTGCACTCTCTATTCTTCTTTCAGTCTTGATAAGTCCACTTTTAATTTTCCTTATTCCTTGAGGTCATTCTAGTCAAGTGTAAGAACTTGGCTAAAAAGATTTGTCACCAAAATTGGCACAGTTTGCCTTTGTGTTGGTGATTGGCTTAGTTCTTGAGAACCTAAAGATTCTGTAATAGTCTTTTTTCCCTTTATTGGCAGTCATTATCTCTATTAACTTTGGCAACTATTCTTTTATCTCTTTTTAAGTCTTCTTAGTCTTGTCCATCTGGTCCATCTAATTTGACTATTCACCTCTCATGATTCTAGCTTGAGCCTGTCTATTGTGCCTATTGTAAGTGAGGTTCCTCGAGCTTTTCTCTTTCCATAAGATGGAAACAAATTAGACTGAGATAAATTCTACCAGAGATCTTTCTAGATATATTGTTCTCTTAATATACAATTAGAAAGAGATATTTTATTCTCAAGAATTAACAATATTCTTACTTCTTCTTGCTTGCAATGTAGAAGGGTCAAGTGATGCTACTTACAACAAAAGAGGATGAATGATGAGTGCATGTGCATCAAAATCAATGGATGTTTAAATGCATGATGGGATGTTTAAATGTATGATGAGTGACTTGATTATGAATGGTGCACCAACATGATTACATTTCAACAAACTCACGTTTTCTTTTTGTGTTGTTTTTTCTTTATGTTATTAAGAAACAAAATTTAGAAAAATGTTGAACAAAACCTCAAAAGTCAACATTAATATGTTGATGACAACATAATTCTTCACAAACATAAACACATTCTTGCAAGATTGAAAAAAAGTTAAAAATTAAAATGATCGAAGGTCTAAATTTTTTTCTTTTTGGAAAAATCAGCATAGTCAATCCTTCTTTCATCTTGACGCCTAATTGTGCTTCCCACAACTATGCCCCACTATGTTTGTTAGGTTGAACCACTTTACATCTATTAATATTTGCACACGATACTTGAAAGTGTCACAATCTTCGATGGAATGTTCCATAACTCCATGGTAATCGCATTTTGCATTTAAATTGAGCCACTTTAGGTATAGAGGTCGCAATGGTTCCAAAAGCACTAAAACAATAAGATGATCATGAACAATTGCTAAAAAAGTTCTTTATAAGTGAACGAGATAACGTCAAATTGTTTTTCTTTCTGGATTACTTTTAAGGGGTGCTTATGGTAGGAGTAGAGGTAGTTGATAGTGGTTCCTATGGTTAGGTTTGAAAAGCTTGTTGAAAAGGCGGTCGAAAAGTGCTTGGACAAGGTTATGAATTTAGAAGCAAATTGATGCTTGTGGGTTGAAAAGTGGCAGGTTGAGAACATGTGCTTGGTTAGAACCCACTGTTTAGAGGTTGTTTAGGATTTGAAGACCCCATCTTAGTCATAAAGCTTTTCAATTCAATCATCTACATGTTTAACTCATCCATCCTTTTTACCTTTTTCCAAACCTTGATATTTACTTAGGTCATTGAGTAAGGTGTTAGATTTATCATGAACAAATTTGGTTTTTATTCAATGGTTGCTTGAGGCTTGGTTCAGTTTGAAGTGATAAGGATTCTTAAAGGTGCTTTCCTTTAGCTTTATTCAGAGGTTCAACCATTTCCATCAGGCTAGCAATCTGTCCTTTCATGACGTAAAGGTAATATCCAAATTCTTCTTGATTACGTTCTAATGCCCTTATCCTTACTTCCAACTGGTGTTTCCTATCTTTGGATCATTTTAATCGAAACCAAAATTTAGGAAAGAAAATTGAAATTTTCTAAAAGTTTTAGATTTTTTTTTCAAAAAGTGGAATTATTTTCTTTCCTATTAAGCTAACAACACTATATAATTTTTCTTTATTATAACAAACATGAGATGATTTCATGGAGATGAAAATATGATATATGCATGTATGCATGAAATGTTATGGTGCTTGATGTATGGATGATATGAAGTGGAATGGAAAACAACATTATTGAAAATCATGTATAGTGGGAAGTAGAAAAATTTTCAACTAAAATATTTCTCTATTGTTTTTGTAGAAAAGAGGTGAAATGAAAGAACTTTTTTGATTTCTTTCTTCTTGTTGCATGAATAAAAAACCACTTTCTCTTATTTTTGCAGGAAACATAATTTTCTCTTTTTTCCTTCCTTGTTTAGTTTTGTGAGAGAGGAATCTTTTCTCTCTTTTCCTTTTTTCTCAATTTTATGAGCAAAAGGAACTAAGACGTTTTTTTATACGACCTCACTTGAAGAAAAGACCTCTCATTTTTTATATTTTTGTTGTTTTTTTTTCATGTAAGGAAAAAAGAATTTTCCCTCTATTTCATGTTTATCATTTTTTATTGATAGGAGAAAAGAGAGAAAACTATTCTTTTGAAAATTTTAAAGTAGAAGTAGAGAAAAAAATTGTCAAAAATCTTGTTCTTCTCCTTTTTTAAATAAGATGGAAACAGAAATGAAAAAAAATATTTTTGCATGGTTTTTTTTAAAGATCACTTTGACATGTGTTTTTTTCATTTTATCAAAAAAAGATAGTAATTCTACTATATAGAATTCTTTTGTCACATTTTGAGAGCTTAAGTAGCTAAACTTTTAAGATTTTATGTTTAGATTTTAGCATTTTAAGTGTTTTCTAGTTTAAGTTTGATTACAGTTGATCGGTTAATTTAAATTATTTTAGTCTAATTTTATGTTAATTTCTCTTAAATTAGTTTAAGAGTAGCATTACTAATTTCTTTTATTACTTTTGTAGAAAATTTGATGAAAAAGTCTCATTTAATGAAAATCCATGCAAGCATGGTGATGGCATTATTCATATATGTTTCTGTATTTTGACCATATCTCTCTTTACAAAACTCCAAAGGAGGTCATTCTTGGACTATTAGAATTCTAGGAGTAAGGGCTACAACTTTTATGTTTACTACTTTACTCCATTCTGATTGCATAGTGGTCAAAATATTTGTCTAATTTGGAGTACTGTAGAAATATGCATGGATTGAACATGATTTGGTATTTGGAAAATATCTTTCAACCCAGAAGTCCAATTGAATTTATATTTATACATTGGAAAGTTAAGGGACAGGGCTACAATATTTATATTTACCACTTTTCCTTGTTAGAACATATTAGGGTGAAAATCACATTCGAAGTTGATAAATTGCTGTAGCACTAAGAGAATAAGGCTACAGTGCTGGTGAAAAAAAGTGCACCACACATTTTTCCAAGGCTAGAGTACCACAACACTAGAATAGGAGTGCCATGTCCCTACTGTAGCAAAAATTCAGTGTCACAGCACCAAGAAATCAAGGCTGCGACGCTGGACGATTTTTCCAAAATAAAAATATGACGAGATTTTGGAAATTAAGTTATTTAAGCCTGTTTAAGGGACTGTTTTCAGAGGTTTGAAGGGGGAGGCAGCAAACAACTATCCTAGAGATTTGTAGCCAAGAAAAAAGCAAGAAAACAAGAGAATTTGAGAGAGAATTGATATCATAAGCTTCAATAATTAGTTTCTTTCTCTACTTTTGTGTTTCTTTTATTCTCTTTGACTTGGATTCATGGCTAAATTTCTTTGGATATTATTTTTATTAGATATTATGAGCTAAATTATTTTTCTAGGATTGTGGTGGATTTCAACATGTAGTTTGAATATTAGTTTCTCTTTTATTTATCATCAATGGGTGAGTTTTGCTTATTCAAATCGGTTTTTAATGCTTTTGATTGTCTAGCCAACAATTAAATGCTTTGTGAATCTAACTGAGACTTAATAGAGAGATTTTAGATTGGACTAAGGTTTGAATATTGTATGTTCATGTCACTTAGGTGATCTGATTCCTGATTCGAGTTGACATACGTCAATTGCCATACATAGCCACATTAGGACCCTTGCTTAATGAACTTTATTTAATTGATACCTATAGACATATAGTGAACTAATTAAGTTAGGTATTTGTATAAGTGACTCGACGAAGACTTGTCCATAGCTTTGGATTCTAGGTTAGTAAAACTGCCTAAAAAAGATAAATAACAAGAAAAGCTGGTATCAAATGAAATGTTAAATGAGTCCATAATCCCAAGTTTTTAATATACTAATTTTCTCAACTCTTTTAGTTTGTTGATTTTTAATTGTTTTAATTAGTTTTTCTTCAATTTTTGGATTACTTAAATAAGATTAAGTTTTTTCATAATTTTAGTACTTAGTGAAACTTTAGGAAAAAATCTCCGTGGGAGCAATACTCTACTTCATCACTATATTACTTGTTCGATATGTATACTTGCGTGTGCAAATTTGACAACAAGAGGTTACCAAGACAAATTTGTTCCTTCATTTGTCCTAAATTAGGGTGTACTCTTCATGACAAGTTCTATACGGCTTTACATATGGGATAAATCCTCACGGCCTTCTATATGCTGAGTTTAGTTTCACTCAAAGCTAAAAGTTCCCAAATTATTCTTGTAATACTTCGTGACTTAAAACGGTGGTTAATACGGCTGTAAGAGCAAGATTAAGGCCTATAGAGGCCAATTTAAGAGTTTGGGAATGGTGGAGGAGGAACAAAATATTTTAGAATAAAATATTCTATATGTAATTCAAAATAATATTTTATGAAGGTCATCATAATGCAGTAGAAAGGAGCAATGGAGCTAAATCGAGATAAATTCAAATGTTTTGGAACCCCAAAAGCCAAATGGAAAATTTTAAAATTTAATAATATTTTATTAGAAAAATATTATTAAAATAATATTGAGATATTCCTATTGTGAATGGTGGACAAACTCACATAATATAAGTGTTGAACTTAAGTGTGGGAGTTGTAATATAATTTTGATGATTTGATGAATAAAATATTATTTTATTGATTCTAGAATAATAGTTTAGTGAGTGTAATTTTAGTGATGTAAGTAGTAATAATAGTACATGTGGGTTTAGAGAATAGAGACATGGAAAATCAATTAAGATAATGAAGATATGTGGAGTAATGAAATGTGTATGTGGATTAACTATTACATGCAAATGATTGCATGCAAAAAGAAAAGTTAGTGGGAAAATAAGTGGGACCCCACCATGTGAAGTAAAAATAAGAATAAGAATAAATCCCATTGCATGTAATGAGATTGGTGCATTAGGTGGCCAAATGAGGAAAAAAAATGTGGGATGTATGTGACTTGAATGGATTAATGAATGACCAAATAAAATATCAAGTAAAAGTTGTGCATGAAATATGATTGGAGGAATAAAGTGGTGAATGGAATAAAGAATGAAGAAAGAAAGAATGATATGGTGAAGGTGGCGAATGGAAAAGATAAATGAAGATAGATATTGGGCCAATGAACGAGGGAGAAAATTGGTTCATGAAAAGTGAATGGGTGATAAATTGGTCCAATGAGAAGTGAGGAATAAATATAGAAAAGAAAGGTGAGGAAAGGCTTGGAAAAGTCGCACATTTGAGAGAAAAGAAAGAGCATCGGCCTTGAGAGCCAAAAGAGGGAAGAAAGGAGAAAGAAGAAAAAAGAAAAGAGAAATAAGAAAAAAGCTTGGAGGAGGCTCGATTTTGGAGAAGATTGGAGAAAAACTAAAAGGTTTTCTCTTGCATGCCATTGTTGGAGCTTTAAGGAGAAAGTGGAGAATCGACTTGGTCATTCTAAAGTAAGAAAGGTGAAAGTTATCATTTTGTTTGAATGCATGCCTTGTGGTAGCAAGAATCTTCAAGAAGTCAAAGAACCAGGTGCATGCAAGTAGGTGGATCTTAGAAGTACGGTGATTTTGAACAAGACAAATGATGGGTAAGTGTTTTTATTCTTAAGATCACTCATGGAAAGGAAAAGATAAGATGTGTGTTGATTATTTATGCTTGTGGCAGCAATGGTGATTGAGGGTGTGAGGAGATTGTGACATATATGTGGAAGTCAAGATAAAAATTGAAAGGTAAGCATGCAACTTGAGTACATTATGTTATATTGGACTTGGTTGGTTGAAAGTTCATTTATTGCATGTTAGGTTATTGTGAACAACAAGGATGAAAAATGTGAAGCTAGATTAAAGATTCATTGATTGAAGTGCTGCCCATATATGTGTACAATTAAGTATATTGAGTTTGATTTGTTGTTAGGATATGTGTAATTGAGGAAGGTTTGCCATGGTGGTGTATTAGAGGAGATAACGGGTGACCGACAAGTAGAATTAGCTAGAGATGCACCTGAACTAATAGTGACATAGCATCCTACTATTGTGAGGTGAGTAAGGAGAGTTTATTTTAAAAAATTCCATAAACTATATGTCAATATATGTTTAATAAACATACCGGTTTTCTTTAAGTGCAATTGTGGATGGCATGAGTTGGTAGAATGCTAGGCACTTATGATTGCCATGCTTTTAGAAAGGTTTTGTATATATATATAAACTATATATGTAAAGGGTTTTAAAAATCGAGAAACAAGCTCTTTACTACAGTTTATGTCAAAATGTGCCTTATTTGTTTGTGAGATGTGCAATCATGAATAAAGTATATGTTCACCATGCTAATTTGACATTTAAACCTCATGCAAAGGTTTTACATTATAAAGTCTTACAAACGTGTTTATCTTGTCACCACGATTGGTATTTTGGAAATAGATTTAAAATGAACTTTTGAGAACCCAATTTGCTTTTAAATGGTTTTGTCAAACCAAGAGATTCGAGAGTAGGTCGAATGTCACATCAGGATAATGTGACCTTTGTGCACAAGTGGGATTTAGCTAGAGAACCTTTGGGTCACCGATAGGCTGTTAGACATGACTAGGACACGGTCTGTGATTTATATACATGGCAATGCCTTAGGTTGATATATTTGGCTAGGCCACAAGTTGATATACATGGTTACGACCACATGATTTCTTCAATGTCGACCAACATCGTTGAGACTGCCATGGTTGTGAGAAACAGGTGGAGGGGGGCCTCCCAGATGTTATTATGTGGAAGCAAGTCCATGAGTTGATTACTACCATTACCTACTCGAGAGTGATATCTCTTTGGGTTTTCAAACATAACTTCTATTGCATGGTGAGAAATATATGTTTTTCCCCAACTCTTTTATTTATACTATGATTTTGTGTTTTATACCTCAAGGATGAGATGGTTTACTAGCTTGTGTATAAGCTTTGATAATACTTGATTTCATGGGAGCGCGTGATTATGATAGTCTAATTTTAAGTAAAAGACATTGAATGATTTTGACGGTAGAAATCTTGCACTTGCACTGGTTTTAATACATTACTTGAAATGATTATTTTGCATCACAATTCTTGAGTTTATGTGTAAGGCACAAATGTTCCGTTTGAGTTTAAATTGTTTATATATACTTTTATGTTTTTAATATTCAGATTTTCTGTCCTTGGCTTGTTTCCCATTTACGCCCTGCTCACGGAGCCGATGATCACTAAGTCTGTGAGACTTACTCCCTTTATCTTCCCCTTTTGTAGATAAGTGATCAGCTCAAGTGTATTGCCTAGCATATTTTGACTTGCTGTGACATAGGTAATGGCATCTCTTAGACTACCACTCCAAGTCGCTCCGCTGCATAGGGGTCATGTAGAGTAAAACAGTTAGACTTATAAAATTTTTAAGTTATCAAAAATGAGTTGCTAAGAACCTTGAGGTTTCGTGATGGATTCTAAGTGTGATGCTTGAATTTATCTTGAAGTTTACTAGAATTGGATGTTGTTATCTAGTTACTACATCTTAATTATAGTTTTTATTCTATTTAAGTGGAACGTTTAATAAAATCCAAGTCGATTCACATATGCATTAAAATGTTTAATTTGGTTGATGAAATCTCAATTAAGACTTGTTCAGGATTTGGCAGGTTTTCTTGCAAGTCTCGGATGCTGATAATGATCAAGAAAAGGGTTGTTATGTTTCCTCACGATTGTCTTATACGGACTAGCAAGGCACTTTGATCCTCACCCATTGCGGGCTTCAAAATGGATTAGGTTCAATTTGAGTGGGAGTGTTTCACTAGCCCATGCGGAGGTTATCACCTTTCCAGAGCGTAGCTATTTAAACCCTTTTTACCAAGGATAGAGCCCAAATAAAAGGCTCATACATGGATATAGATGTGTTGTGTATGTGAAGGAATATGCCAACCTCTGACTATTCATCTCATCCCCCTATCCTAAGTGCCACATAATTATTAAAAGCAATAGAAAAATGATAATAAGCAAAAATAATTAACACATGTAAAAAGAAATGAATAAATAATTTGATTTAATGTTAAGGAAAAAGAATGAAATATTGACCTATAATTAATTATTTAAGGCTTAGTATAACCTATGATTAATTACCAGGTCACCTCTCAAAGTCCCCAATTGAGTCACCAAACTATCATAACGTGTGAGTTTGAGAACCCTACTGCTAGACGTAGAAAAATTTAAGAGTGGCCATCAATCTTTTTTATCTAGGTACAATTGGTCACTTATTAAACTTTTTCTATTCAATGACATCCTAAATTGATTTTAGGTTTGTTTCAAGAATAACAGCCTAGTATGCAATTTTTTAAAGTTGTGTTCAAGAGCACAATTACGCTTAGGGAAGTTATTAGCACCGCGCGACTCTCGTTCAAAGAACGGTACCAAATAATTATGTGTCACCCTTAGGTTAGCCTTAATTCCTGACTTTTAATTTAGTTTCTATTTCCCTTAATTATTATTTGCTTGTTATATTTCAGTTTTTATTTTGTTTGGTGTTGGAGATTTTTCTAAGACCCTTTCAACACTCTGGTAAGAGTTTTCAAAATCCTTCTCACCTAAACAATATTTAAAAATACACATTTGTCCCCTCAAAAAGACTACATCATCGGGTTTATTAGGTAGGTGTTAAGTGTGATTCTTGTTCTTGAATTTTATAATTTTCTATACTTATTATCTTCTTTTATTTTTATTATTTTATTTTTTTGTTTGTCGATTCATAAATTAAATCTTTATGTAGGAATAATCTTCCTAAACCATCCCAGTGCTTTAGTAAAGTCTAAATATGTTTCCTCACCTCGGGAGATTCTCAAAAGAATTTGTCTTTACAAGCTCTTTAAGAAAATCCCATCATAGGTGTTTTCATACCCATTTATAAAATAACCAAATCATGTGCAATGCAAAATGAATAAATTTATAAATATAGTACTTAATTTTAAACTTTGTGATTATATAATTGATATTTTATTTTAATTAAGTGCCTTTTATTTTTATTAGATTTTAAAATGATTATTTTGAATTAATAGAGTTTTGGAACATAAAATTAAGATTTATCTTAATGCTTTGGTGAAAACCCTAATCAACTTCCACACCTAGGAAAATCATTTTGAAAATGTGACTGTTCACATCCTCGAGTGAAACTACATCATCAAGTTAATTTAAAATAAGAAAAAAATTTTGTTATCATATCTCTTCTATATATATACATATATTATATAGCCAAATATTTTTATTATTACCTTTTTTATGTCCACCTATGTATATTTTATATAACTAAATATTTCATCCTTTCTTATTTTTTTACATCTATCCAAGTTCATTTAATTCATTATTTTCATGCGAACTATACTGATGAAATCTTATAAAATAGAATGGACTTAAAGTAAAATAAAATAAAATAACAGCCCCATGAGACTCACTTTTACTGAATTACGCAAGAGTTCACTATTTTTCACCACTATTGGGCCTCCACGGGTTTAGGCCTTCTTCAATTCCTTTTTCCTTTTTTGTTAGGCCTCTTTTATTTTCTTTTCTCTTTTCTTTCACTGGCTTTTTCTATGGGCCATCACATTCTTTCCTTTTACTCCTATTTTTTTGGGTTTTCTTTCTATTTAGGCTTCACCCTTTGGACAACCCACCTTCCCTTTTTTTTCCTTCTTTTTCCGTTTCTTGGTGCCCTAGCCGCCCTTAGTTTTTTCTTTTCATTTTTTCCTTTTTTTTCTTCTTTTTACTTTTCTTTGTTTTTTTTCTTGCTTCTCTCTTGCTCTTTCCCGCTCTTTTTTTTTTCTTTCTCTTCTTTTACTAGTCTTTTTTTTTTCTCTTTTGAGTATGATTTCATAAGTGAGTGGCTCTAGGAAAAAATGAGGCAAGAGCCACTAGGTAAGCTACCATAACAATCTGTCAACTGGTTTTTTTAATTTTTTTTAATTTTTTTTAATTTTTTCAAAATATTGATTTTTTGTATGCTTACAAGCTTTAAAAGCAAAAAGGTCCAATTTAAAATCAAGCCCAAATTGTTTTGGGTTTCAAAAGCTCAAAATGGTCCAATTTTAATTGAACTTAGAACAAGCTTGACCCAATAGCATAATGTCAATGAGATATAAAATAAAATAAACTATATTAATGAAAAATTAAATTACCCATACAAAATAAGTTGTTTACACATACCTTGAGTTAGCTTACGTGAATACTCTAGCTAGAGCACAATAGATGTTAGGAATTGAGTTTCTTATAATCTATGAAAGCTAATCAATGTTAAAACTAACAAGGAAGGTTAAGGAGTTGACAATGCACCATGCTTCTAAGCCTTTTTAGATACATGATGAAAGGATTGAATTGCACGAAGGGATTGATCACTATAAGGCTGAGTCAAACAATTTTGACTCTTCTAGCATTTAGGTGGCTATGATGGATTACTAGATCCTGCTCCTGGTTTATGACCATAAAGTGGCTAATGAGATCAATGATAAATTCAAGGTAGCTTGAATTTATCTAATCCTAAATTTAATTTATGGATTATATTTTAAGGTCATTGCCAATATGTTGGAAGCCTAATAGGTTACTCACAAAAGGTGAATATTTAGATTAAATTAGGAAAGCTAACTAAGTTCAACTTAATCAAAACTAGAATTTATAAACTTCTACTGAACTTAAATAAAAGGTTTAATTAAGTATAAAGACCAAGTAGTAATTACATGAAAAAGTAATTAATGAAATTGGTCCATGGTATAAATACCTTGCTTAAGCTACTGATCCAAGTACCCTAGCGCCCACTCAACACTAATGAGTAGTGTAGCCGCACTTTTTGTGAGTGTGTGCAAAGAATAATCTATTTTTCTCTTGTTCTTTTTGGCTTAGGTGACAGAAAAGGAATGGTGTTTTGTAACAAATCCTTTCTAGCACATTGATGGCTGGGCAATCTCACCTTTTTGTAGGGATTCTCTATTCACCATGTGGACTTTAGTTAAAGGCTGCAGAAGAATTTCTTAGATAGCTTTGGTTTGTAACAATCAAGTTTGCTATGAGGTCTTTTGAAGGGGCTGTTTTGGTGGAGTTTGGACAAGGAATCAAACTTTCACTTATCCTTAAGGAAAGGTCTAGATCACACGTGTGTTTTTTGCATTAAATATCAACTAAAGATCTTTTGAAAATGACCTTGGGTGAAAAGGTCAGTTTTTATTGTTATTCCGTTGTTTTTGTTTTATTTATTTTTGGTCTATGCATTGTGATGCATGGTAGGGGCCTTTCCCATCACATAAATCCTCCAAGCTTACGTTAAGTGATCATTGTTTTATTTATTTTGTTTATTTATTTACCTTAGGCTTTATTCATATATGTTGTAGTGATTTAAATACAACTTGAACTACAGTAGTCAATTGAAGTGATTTTTGAGGCAATGAAAAGCCAAGAGATAAAGAGCAACAACTTTCATGTTTACCATTTTGCATAATTCAGGTAAAATCAAGACAAAAATCACATTAGAACTAGTTGGACTGTTGCAATTTCTACACAAGCAAGCATGTGGAAGTGAAAGCCACAACACTAATGTGGATCAAGGCACCATAGTGAACCCATGAATAGAGCACCACAATGCTAAGGAGAGTAATGTTGTGGTGCCACAAGGCAACTGAGCACCATACTTCATCCCAAGGCCAAGGCTGTGGCACCAGATGAATTTCCAATAATAAATTTGTGATGGGAGTTTCAAAACTAGGGTTTTAGGAGACTATTTAAAGGGACTTTTTTTAGAGGTTTCTTAAGGGAGATAACAAGAAACTATTCTAGAGAAAAAAGAGTTGAAAGCAAAGTAAGAGAATTCGACAGAATTGAGATAAAAAGACTTCAAACTATTAGTTTCTCTTTCTATTATTGTTCTACTCTTATTTCTTTTGAATTGGATTAACGGCTAATTTTCTTTGGATGATGTTTCTATTAGATATTATAAACTAATTTATTCTTGTAGGATTATAGTTGATTTTAACATGTAGTCTGAATATTAGTTTCTCTTTTACTTATTATGAATGGGTATGGTTTTGTTTTCTCAAATCTCTTCTTGAAGCTTTTGGATTTTTAGCTAACAATTGAATGATTTTTGAATCTAGATGATAATCGATAAAGTGATTTTATATTGGACCAAGGTTTGAATAGTGTACGTTCACGTCACTTAGGTGATTTAGTTCATAATTAAGGTAGACATATGCCAAAATCCCATACATAGCCATATTAGAAACTAGCTTAATGAACCTTATTTAATGGGTAAAATACTTAGACACCCCTAATTTTTAACCATAATTACAAGCAGGTCCATTAGTTTTCAAAATGGACACTCCTCACTAAACATTTAAACGGAGTTAATGTCTAAACATGAAATGTCTAAAATGTCTTTTTTCTTTTTTCACTCTTTCTTTTTCTCTTATATTGGCCGACGGACACCGATCGACCACTCTGCAATTGGAGATTCGATCGAACTCCCAAAAGAGTACTAGATCAGTGCTTCCCCAGGCCAATAGAGCATTAAGTACTTCCCAGGCTTAGGAGCACCAAATCTAGTGCTCCCGGGGCCTGTGGAGCACTCGACTACCTTAACTTGGGAGTACCACCGAATGCTCCCTAGGCCAAATGAGTGTGGCTAAAGATCTGGCTGGATCTGGCCATGCATGACCAAATTCGGCCAAGAGGTGGCCGACTAGCGATGAGAGTGCCATCGGACAACCGTTTGAGAGAAAAAAAAAGAGAAAAGATTTTTTTATAGGAAAAAATTTGAAAAATAAAAATTATAATTTATATATTGTTTAATTTTTAAAATTAATGAAGGGTAAAATTATCCAAAAAATATTACCACATCAACAAATTAACAAAAATATCAATGGAACCCTAACGGCTCGATTTATTGTTGTTGATTTTGCACATGAAAGTGTACGTATCGAACAAGTAATATAAACAGTAAGTCTAGATTATCGTTCATATAAGGATTTGTTTCTAAAGTTTCACTAAGTATTAAAATTGTATAACAAATTAATCTTATTTAAGCAATCTAAAAATTGAAAAGCGAATCAAAAACAAAATTTAAAAGAAACACTAAATTAACCAATAAAAACTAAATATATAAAAAACGTAGTCGATTAAAGACCTAGGATTATGGTTTCATTCAACATTTCATCTGATACTAGCTTTTCTTGTTATTTATCTTTCCTAGGTGGTTTTATTAACCTAGAATCCAAAACTATGGACAATATATAAATTAATTATGTTTATTAAGCAAGTGTCCTAATTTGGCTATGTATGGCAATTGGCATATGTCTACCCGAATCATGAATCAAATCACCCAAGTGATGTGAATATACAATTGGCATATGCCCTTGAGATAATTAGATTGGTCAAAGCATATAAATTGTCATTTAATGTATACTTAATCACATAACTATATGTGATAAAGGTTTTCCTTCATGCTAGTGCAATAATGAGTTATTAAGTACTAATTGGATGAAGCTCATGAAACATGATGGCTTTGTAAGAGAATTGTAAAGTTGTTACAATTATGAGATCACTATGCATCAAAGACATGTTTCTAAAATTGTTCTTGGTCATTGTATTATCAAGATAAGGCATTCAAAATGCTTAAAGGCTAGTACATGTTAAGCCTCTTTACTTGAGAAATAAGCAATCGATTGCATAGATTGAAGTATATAGGATACTTGAGGATAACATGTATGTGCTTGTTAAAGAACAAGTTCATTGAACATGACCCATTATGAGAACTCCATTTAGTATTTCACTAAAGTGTCTATGGAATATGTTTTCATGTGATAGTCATGCAACTAGTCTTTGGACTTGAGACACAGGGTCATCTTGTATGAGGAATGATTACTAGGATGAGCCCTACAGGAAATTGGAATTGATTAAGGTTTGATTCCAATTATGCAACAATATCATTCATGATGAATGATTGGAGATTTTCCTTCATTAATAAGATGTTAACTATAATGGGTTATATGTTTAATTGGATGAAGTCCATGAGATTAATATGCCTTGCAAGAGAACTATAATGGGTTGCAGTTATAAGATCCTTATGCATCAAAGCATAATCTTTAAATGTTCTTGGTCAATGTATCATTGAGACTGGACATCAATGATACCTAGAGACTAGTACATTGTATGCTCCTTACTTGGGATCTAAGCAATCAATCTCATAGTTCAAGTATAAGATACTTGGAACAAGAATGTAGGTACTTACCTAAGAGAGCAAGCTCAAGAGCATGGCATGCCATGAGAAGTGCATTTGGTATTTCATTCAAGTGTCTATGCAATATTTCTCATTTGTCAGTTATGTAAATACTCCCTAGACTTGAGACACCAAATTGTCTTATGTGTGGAGTGTTATGTTTTTATTTCTTCCCTACGGGTGCTTAATCAAGGTTGCCAAAAGCAAGATGCTTTTAGGTATAGCATAAAATATGAAAAGGCAAATGAGTGGTCAAGATAGGAATCATCACCCAAGTGATTCAGGGGACATACCTAATAGTTCTTGGTTGATATTAGCTTATTGAAGTCCTTGGCCAAGGAAACTTAAAGATTATGAAAGGAGTTTCATAAGTCTCTATGAAGCTAATTATCAAACTTCAAGAACGAATATGGAGATCAATAAGAGTAGACACCACACCATTCTCTTATCATCTTCAGGATATATGATATGGGAATGAATTACACTAAAAGGCTAATCACTGAAAGGTTAAGTTATACCATCTTGACTCTTCTAAAATGGGAGTGGTGATTAAGTTGGACTTAATCAGATTAGAAGTTATGAGCTTACTAAGTACTTGATTAACATTGTTTAATTAAGTTTTTGGGCGTAATTAATTAAATTGTTTAATTAAGTCATAGGACCTACTTGATTAAAATTATTTAGTTAAGTCATTACGCCTAATTGATTAAAATTATTTAATTAAGTTGTTGGGATTAATTACTTAAATTGTTTAATTAAGTTATTGGGCTTGATTGATTAAATTGTTAACTGGGCTTTCTGAAAGACTTAATTAAATTATTTAATCAAATTATTGGATTAATTGGCAATTATATAATAGCTTTGTAAATAGGGTTTAAAATTAATCCATGGTGTAAATACTTGGCTATAGCCTCCAAACAAAAATAAGAGAATGGCTAAAAAATTAGAAGAATGGCACCTTAGAAATTCCTTTGGCCTTGCCACCCTTTGTATGAAGAACAATAGTTTTTCATTCAATTGATTTCTTTTATGTATTCAGCCCCAAATT
>NW_018397286.1:561191-562485 GCF_002168275.2 Theobroma umbraticum
TTGAATCCCTTGGCCTATGTATATTTGAATATGAACTCTGAGGCTTGCTTGAGTCTAGTGGGCTTGCCTGCTAGTCTCGTGCACTGGTCATGGCCCCTGAGTTTAGGTCATGACACATATGGTATATGGTCATAATTTTCTTACAATTGTTGTTTTCCATATCTTTGCTTTCACACCTTTTCAATTTAAATTGCCATTCCTTTTGCTTCCATATTTCTTATATCATTTCAATTCATTTATTTCTAGGTTTCCAAGTAATGAATATGAGAACAAAAAGGATAACAATCTTAGATTTGATGTCAAAAAGGATACATATGTTGGTGAACTTGATAAAAAAGAGGATGTTGATGATTGTCCTTTATCCCCTGAATTTTTGAAACTTGTTGAGCAAGAGGAAAAACAAATAAAACCTTTTCATGATCCTACAGAAGTGATTAATTTGGGAATTAGGGGGAATGAAAAAGAAGTCAAAATTAGCACAAGCCTTTCTCCTTTTGAAAGACAAGAATCGATCAAGCTACTTCCTGAATATGTTGATGTGTTTGCATAATCTTATCCAAATATGCCAGGATTGAGTATGGATATTGTGATGCACAAGTTACCTTTGAAGTTGGAGTGCAAACCAGTTAAATAGAAATTAAGATGAATGAAACTGGAAATGTTGTTAAAAATCAAAGAGGAAGTGAAAAAGCAATTTGATGCAAGATTCTTAGAGGTGGCTAAGAATCCAGAGTGGGTGGCTAATATAGTCTTAATTCCTAAAAAAGATGAAAAGGTTTGAATGTGTATGGATTACCAAGATTTTATTAGTGCAAGCCCAAAAGACAATTTCCTTTTGCCCCATATTGATACCCTTGTTGATAATATAGCCAAGCATTCCTTATTTTCATTTATGGATGGGTTTTCAAGATACAACTAGATTAAAATGGATCTAAAAGACATAGAGAAGAATACATTTGCGACAAGGTGGGTGCATTTTGCTATAAAGTAATGCCTTTTGGCTTGAAAAACGCCAAAGCTACTTATCAAAGAGCTATGGTGACTCATTTCCATGACATGATGCACAAAGAAATTGTGGTGTATGTGAATGATATGATTGTCAAGTCTTATAAAATAAATCATACAATCAATCTAAGAAATTTCTTTGAGAGATTAAAGAAATTCCAACTCAAATTAAACCCAACTAAATGCACTTTTAGTGTTATTCCAAGCAAATTGTTGGGTTTCATTGTTAATGGAAAAAAGGATTGAGGTGGATCCAAATAAAATATGAGCAATCCAAAATTTATCTCCC
>NW_018397286.1:562585-573680 GCF_002168275.2 Theobroma umbraticum
CCATCATGCTTTTATAATTCACATCTTTCCTCTTCAAACCACAAATCACATTTATGGAGCTTCAATCATCTTAAGCTCAATTAAATTCTAAGAGCCTCTAAGCCCCAAGGCATCATTCAATAAATTCAACACAACATATCATTCACCTAGGGTAATCTACTTTTGGGGGTTCATCAAAGCTTTTAGACATCCTAGTCTAGGAATACATAGCATAAGCCACCCATGTGGCTAACACCACAACGCAGTCACACATAATCCACATATATACATATACACATATATCATTTTCTAGCTAAGGTTCATTCGTGTAGGCATACATATTTCATTCTAATACTGTGGCAGTGCTTTTATAGAGCATTACGCATCACATGCATTTAACATAAATCCCACTCACAATGATAGTAGGAAGCACTCCTTGCCAAGCTTCGATCCTTAGCCTCTGATCATCGTCTAGCTTGCCAATGAGTTGATTTAGCTCTGTTTCCCCTTTGAATCACATCAGAACAATAAAAGGTTAATTATTTCTAGTTTTTGAAAAATCTAAGCATTTCACACAATTAACTAAATCTTAGCAATCCTACTATTTAAGCTCAAAATCCTTCATTAATGAGCTAAATCCATACCTTGAAAGTCATATTGTACAAGTCTTAGCTCCAAATTCCCTAGTCCAAGCCAAGGAGGGAAAAATACCAAATATGGATAAAAGTCAGATTTGAAGTTATTAACCAATTAAATTAGAAAATAATCTATTATAACATTAAATCTTACCTCTAAAATGGTTTCCCAAGCTTCAAATAACTTCAAACAGCTTAGAAATTCAATTTGGAAGGTTAGGTTTTTGAACTATTTAGAGAGAGAAAGAGAAAGCGCTTAGAGAAAAAGTTAAGAGAAATGGCTCGAAATCCCATTTTATTTTTTGCCTTTTCTCTTTGATGTATTGATAGATTTTGGCAATGTATCGATATACTTGCCTTACTTTCAAATGAATATATTGATATATTGGAAAAATGTATCGATACTTTTCCCCTTAGGTGCTTTCTACTTCAAATGTATCAATAAATGTTCATCTTTGGCCAAATCTATCAATACATTTGAGAATGTATCGATAGAATATTCTTCCTCAAGCCTTTGTTGTTCATCCTGCCATGAATGAATTGATACATTGGGATTTGTATCAAAACTTTCACCTTTGTATGTAATTCTAAGCATCTTAAAAACTCCAAAAGTCTAAGTTAATATTCCAATATTATTCTCGATTGATATCACACCTTAAATCATTCATTTAAATTAATCCCATACACATAAACCAATACATATAACATCAAACTTAGATCAAAACCTCAAATTTTGGGATTTATCACATGTTTCCTCAAATTTGCCTAAGTGTCAATATGTACACTCTAAAACACTAGGCATACATATCCTATCATCAAAGTCCTTAAGACTCCACATATTTCATAAATCATTCTTAGTTTACATTCAAAATTGGAGGTGTTACAACATGTGTCATTTTTTATTAAATAATTATTGAATAAAAAGCCCATATTACAAAAAAGAAACTCTTATTAAGTTTTTAGGCATAAGAATTAAAGAATTTAATTTAGTACTTTATAGAAGCCTTGAGGATGATAAGTAGCTCGATGACTGTCCAGTTAACTTCAAACTAAAGGGTCTTATGTATATCGATAGTGCTTTATTTTATTGTTTTCTTTCCACTGCATTCACTACTGCTTCATACTCATGATCTCTCCCTTTTAGTAAATTTGGATGAATGTACCTTCCTAAACAAAAAGTCTCATAGAAGGATGAAAAATATATCTTCGTATATTCTAGTTCCATTTCTTTGAGACCAACCATTCTCTTTTTCTTTTTTTTTTGGACATCATCTCAAAATTTTCCTTCCTTGTAGGCTTATACCTAAGGCCAAATCTTTCCTCACTCCATACCACTAATCAAGGTCTTTTGACTCATTACAGCTTCTTTCATAAACTGAACCCTACATGGCATCCTTTTCTAACAATCGACTTGATGATCATTTTAAAGGCTTTTGATAAGTGTGGAATGGGTATTTTAGACCCTTCACTCACATAAGTAGCATAGACAAATTCAAAAGATCTAAAAAAGCATTCCATTTCTTCTTCAACAGTTTCTACATATGGAGTGGTGAGAGATTGAGTAACAAGTATATCCTCTTTTCCACAAACATAAACTAACTTTTCATCTACTTTGAACTTGAATTTTTGATGAAGAGATGATGTTACAGCCCCTACCAAATGGATCCATGGATGTCCCAATGAAAGATTATAAGATGGTGTAATGCCCATGACTTAAACTTTGGTGGCAAAAGTACAACGTCTAATTTCTATTGTTATCTCGATATCACTTACCACATTTTGTCTGGTCCATCGAAAGCCTTTACAATCATATGACTTGTCTTCATGTAAGTCATATCAACAGGTAATTTAACCAATGTGGCTATAGGCATGACATTTAAAGATGAACCATTATCAATCAATACCATGGCTATAGAGTATGACTTAGATTTTGTGGTTATATGGAGAGCCTTATAGTTCCCTCGTCCACCAAGTGGAATTTCTTCATCATTGAACATGATAGGATTCCTTGTTGCGATGTTCCCTACAATGTGGTCCAAATTTTTCACAAATATATTGTGAGCCACATATGCTTAATTCAACACTTTCAACAAGGCATTTTGATAAGGCTCAAAATTTAAGAGTAGGAACAATAATGAGATATGAGTTAACATCCTATTTAATTTCACTACACTGTATTCTTTATGCTCAATGAATTTTAAAATTCACAAGCTTTTTTTTTTACATTGACTTTTTACGCTCGACATTTGAAGCAATTTTTTACTCTATCTTTTGGCCTAAGTTAATTTTCCTCAATCATTGGATCTTTCTATTTCTCTTTTACCTTTTCCTTCTAAGCTTTATCCAGTAACATTTTTAAAGTATAGCAATGTCCACTTTGAGTCATGCCCCTAACTCTTGTTATGTTTGCAACATTTTCAAATTGTGTGTTGAGTAATGACATTTCATCATTTGATCTTGAGGTCACAATATTGCAATCATACTTCGATAGGATTGCTCTATTGCTTTTGTTTGAGAAAAAGCTTGGGACCTTGATCGTGATTCTTAAGGAAGGCTTACCACACATTAGTTGATCTTTTTTCGCATAAAAGAATGTCACAGGTTTGGGCAAATTTTGTGAGGATACGCTTGAAGATGATTCTTTAATCACTACATTTATTGATTCTTCATCACGTTTTTCATAGAATTCAATTAAAGACGCATCCATCATCCTTTGCACTTTGGAATGAAATTCATCACACTTTTGAATGGAATGGCCCACCAATCCTCTATGGTATGCACAAACAATCAACGTTGTGCAATTACTCAATATCTAGTGTTAGTTGAAGCAAACCAACCATAATAATTGCTTACTGTACTTCAATCATTAAAGTTTTGACCTCATCAATGCTCTTCTTGATACAACATACTTTCCTACTACATACCATATTTATAAAACCTTCTGTATGATTAGAAAATGAATTTCTATTAACATTTGGCTCTACTTTCTTTTTGAAGTTCATTAACCTTGCCTTGACCAAACTTTATACCTTGTATTTCAAAGTTGTATAATTCTCAATCGAATGGCCTTGAACCCTATAATGGTAATCACAATGAGCATTAGTGTCATACCATTTAGGGTAAAGTGGTTTTAAGGGGTCTAGATAGACAAATGCAACAATATGGCTTTTAATAAGTCACAAGAGCAAGGTTGTATATGTCATTGGGATTGGGTCAATTTGCATTTTCTCTTGGGTTCTCCTTGACCCCTTTTGGTTATAACCAAAATTATTGGGTTGTGTGTCTTGTTAAGAGAAGAAAGCTTGAGGTTGAGTATTGGTTAAGAAAAATGGTTGGTAAGCATTTTAGGAGACACTGTTGATCGCAAGGTAAAAAGAATAGGCATAAAGGGAATTGTTTTTGCCCAAAAATAACAACCTAGGCCTCTCATTCCCTTTTTTTTTTTTGATAAGCCACCTTTTTTTACGTTAGTTCTCTCACCCACCTCAACTTTGCCTTGCTTCATAGTGCTTTCAATGATTTCAAGATAACAATATAAGTGAAATTTTTTATGCCATTACCAATCAACCTCTCATAATAGGGAGTTCACAAAATGTTGATAAACATCACTGTCATCTCTTTGTCTTTAAGAGGTGGTCGGCCTAGTGTAGCCATATCCCTCCATCTCTGAGCATACTCTCTGAAACATTCTATAATTTTTTTTTTTTCAATATTTTTCAAGGAAAGTCTATCTAGGTCCATATCCGTGACATGTCTATATTGGGCTTTAAAAGCTATAGCGATGTCCATCCAAGACTAAATTTAATTCCTATCTAGTTTAACATACCAACTAGCTATAGATCTTGTGTAACACACCTAATTTTTAACATAGCCTATATGTGAAGTCGGCCAAGTGACTTGTGGAGTTATTTAAGTTTTGATGAATATGATTATGTCTAGAATGTGTGGGGTAAATTAAGATCGTTGATGAAATTGTGCAAATGTTTGGCACTTTAATATCTAAGTATGCCATTAACGTAAATATCGATGAAAATGATGAATTAATCCTATAGATCAAGGATTTGATTTAACTTGATACATGTTTAAGGATATATGTATGAGAATTTTTGATTATATAAGTTGTTTAAGGTATAAGATTAATAGGGAATGGATTTTTGGGTGTTAAGTTAGATTTTTGAAAGTTTTAAAAGGCTTAAAACTGCCTATAGGGGAAAATGTATCAATACATTATCTGTAGAAAGAATAATATGAGGTATTTTGAAGGAATTCAATTGATACATTTGAGGATGTATCAATAAATTTTGCAATGGATGAACATTTATCAATATGTTGTCTTAATATATCGATACATTTTAAGCATAGCGCACCTTGGACCATTTTTCCCGACATATATTGATACATTACCTTAATGTATTGGTACATGTATTCGAGATAAGGGCAGATGTATCGATACATTGCCAAATGTATCGATACATCACAGACAGAAAGTAAAAATAAAAAAAAGTTTCAAGCCATTCTGCCTTATTTATCTCTCAGCATTTTCTTTCTTTTTCTTTCTCTAGAAAACACAAACCCTAAGCTCTTGAATGGCATTTGGAGCCCATTTAAGTTAGATTCAAGCTTAGGAAACGATTCGGAGGTAAGATTACATGTTTTTATTGATTGATTTTTGATTTAATCGATTAATAACCTTGGATACAAGTATTTGTAGATTTGGTCAAACTCTCTCCCCTTGAGTTTATTAGAGACTTTGAGCCTAGATTTAGGCAACCTAGCTTCTAAGGTAAAGATTTAGCTCATTTTTTGGAAGATTGAGCATATATATTGAATTTGAATATTTTTGAAAAGTTAAGATATTTTCGAAAGCTAGGAAATAATAATGATTTTGGTGTTCTGATGTGTCTAAGGGGAGAATAGAGGCTATTGATGTATTTATGAGCTGTAAGATGACTAGAGGCAGAAAGTTAGGCTTTATTGCAGTGTGCCACTAATTGTCAATATGATTGGGATTTAAGTTAAATGCACGTAACGCATAATGCATGATAAGTATGTTACCACGGTACTAGGATAAAAGATGCATGTCAATACGGATGAACCTAGGCTAGAAAACTTTACATGTGTGTATATATATTTCTATAAGGTGTGACAAGACGAGAATGCTTAGGCTAGAGAATTGATGTGTATGTGCATATCTATACGTATATATATATGTTTGCTTGGAGGTATATGCCTAGGCTAGAAAACAGGCATGATTATGTGCCTAGATGAGAATGCTTACGCTAACTAGTTATTTGAAAGAAGAAATCTGTGTTTGTGTGATTTATGGTGAGCCTCATGGAGGCATTGTGTTGAAACCCATGGTATGTAAGACATAAAGCAAGAGGCTTACCCATGGTGTGGCACAAATTATGAATTGAGGACTATGCCAAATTATGATGAATGGACTACCTAATTAGGTACATGGGTATAATATGTATTTGGGTTAATGGCACAATGATTGAAGTGATGTTAAGTTTGTGAGGTCGAAGAGCCATGACTACTTATGGACATGATTGATGTGTGAATGCCTACGTAATTGTGGTTGATTTGAGCATAAGTATAAGGCTGTTAAGGCAAAGTTGATTTGATTGAATATGATTAATGCCCATGTGAGGTTATGGGCATGGGGCCCTACAAATTGATTATGTTTTGTTTGATGCTGCCTTAGAGATTTAAAGGCATTTAGAATTATACTAAGCTTAAAGATGAATAGAGCATGATGAATTTGAATGTGATTTGATGTGAACATAAAGAATGTCATAGGTACAATGTCTTAATTTGTGGATTTATGTTTTGTCTGAGGGATAAATTTCAGACGTTGATTTGACTTTAGGTGGAGTGGAGTCCTACACCCTATGACTTTGTGTGCTAACAAAGATGGTGATAAGTAGGATAGTGGCACTAATCCCGCATGTGATTCCTGCCTACAGTGCTTTATTGCTATCTTTTGAGATTACTTTGGGTGATGCCGACATTAGGGGATTACTTCGGTTGATGATATGATTTTTCGTCAATTGCTCCGACGTTGTGTGTGATCTATTCTCCACCCATTGATTTGACATTTGAGTGATTTGTTTTCCATCAGCTACTTTGCCACTGTGCATGATATATTTTTCGCTAGTTGCTTTAGCATGTCCGTGATCTATTTCTTCACTAGCGACTTTGCTCTTAACTTGATCTTATTCTCCTCCAGTTGGTCACTATGCACAATCTGGTTGTGTCCAAGACAAAACCACTCATATTATTTGGTTTGACTATGATGACATGCATCGAGGATGGCATGATTTGATTTAAAGTATGAATTTGTGGTAACCATTGTTAATGAGATTTGATGGAAAGCTTTGAGATAAGCAAATTATTTGTAAATGAGACTTAAGGTTGGGCTCAGCAGCTAAGGTGTGCCTATAAAGCCCAATTTGATGGTAATGACTTTAAGTTTAAGCCTTGATTTGATATGATTTGATGTGAGGACACAAAACTTGTGAATTATGGATTTAATATGCCGTTGAGATGTGATCTGACAAGACTTGATATGGTAAGTTGTGCATTTAGGATATTAAGATGATTTTCGCACCTTCTGAATTGGAGATGGTTAAATATTTGTGTATTATGGCTAGATAGGCCTAAATATATTTTATATGTAAAATATTATGCTATGATAGCATTCCCTCGCTGAATATTAAATAACTCACCCATTTGTTGTACCATGTGTAGATAAGAAAAGCTATGGGGTTATATGGCAAGTGTCTTCTATTGGATGAACACATAATCGACATTCAATAGATCCCGCTCCCAACTTGTCACTCTGTTTAGTCTATGTGGGCCTTCTGCCTTCCTAGTTTTGGTTCATTTGTAAAATATGTCAGGCACAACATGCCATTTGAAGTGTTTAAGGGTTGTTATGTACGGACTCGATTTAACAACCAATGTATGGCCTTGTGTATAGTTGTATGAATTGTGAGCTAGGCATAATGTAATATATTTGAAATTGTTTTGAGTTTTTGATTATAAATCCCTTGGCATTTGAGTTATATGGTTGTGAACTTTGAGGATTCCTCGGGTCTAATGGACTTGCCTGCTGGGATTGAGCACTAGTCACAAACCCTCGAATTTGGGTCGTGATAAAGTCGGTATTAGAGCACTTAGGTTGGAAAGTCCTAGGTTTTTTTATGTGTGTCAATAAAGTGTCGAGTTTAGTGTAGAGTCTTGTTCTTGGTTGGTGACTACAACACTAATTATGAGTGGAGGGCTATGTGAACTCCTAAGTTTTTGTAAACCACCTTTGAATTTGATGGGTGCTATTTTGGTCTAGATGAAGATGTCACCTTGAAAGGACGAGCCACTGCTAAGATGATTTTTAAGGTAAGATGCTTCTAAGAAGATGTTAACAGAAATGTGCTCCTATGACTTTTGGTCATGATGGGTCAGATAAGAATATTAAGGCCATCATAACCAAATGGTTGGGCAAGCTATGGCATAGACCTTTGGTAGTGAATTAGATGTTTGAAGTTATGTTATGAAGGGTGTTTTGTGTTGATGTTGCACCGAAATAATTCTGGTTTGTTGGCATGCCAAAGTTGACACAAGGACATGTGCTTGATATGAGAAAGGCATTAAATTATTGGAAGATTGTTGGAAAAAGGTGTACCAACTTGAGTTCTAAACGTAGTTATCAAGGTAGCATTTGGACCTAAGTAAGATTGTTTCTGAAGTTGCAACTATAAAGGCAAGTGTTGCAATAGACAAGTGAATTATCAACCTTATGGGAACGACAGATTGCATTAGATAATGCATAATGGCACTAAGAGAGAAAGGTTATGATGTGGTCTGTAAAAGGACCTGTCACCTAACGCCCTTTTCAAATTACCGAAGGTAGTGAATAGATGGAGATTGACAAGTGATTGTGATATTTAGTGTTAAGAGATGCACAATTTGATGTTTGTGGATGATAAATATTTGGAGTATGATTGTTTAGCATTGAAATATGCCCAGAAGATGATTTCAGCATACCTTATAAAGTGTGGAATACATAGATCGAACGGATGTTTTGAGGTAAGTACTTGTAAAGGAAAGCAAGTTTTGTAAATTGTGGATATATGAATGGACTATAGGAAGCTTACTGAATATATGAGTCTATTTGTAGAGTTTTAAAAGTTATGAAATGATGTGTTTGATATGGAAGAAAACATCTTATAGAAGGATTTATTTTAATTGGTGGAATATGTATATAAGTCTATACAATTTAGATTAAGATCAAGACACCTTGGCAGATTCGATGATATTGATTATTAAGGTAAATGGATTCAATGGTGTTGAATATGCTGCGAGCCTCAGCTTACGGATGAATATGGATATTTGTTATGGTGATCATGAAAGGTATAAGGGTGATTAGTTGCAAATATGCTAAGCTAGTCCTGTATGGTCTTGATTAAGGACAAAGATCCTTTGGGAGATTTGATAATAATGCCCATTGGGACCAATGAGCTAAAATGCTCCTGAGCATGAGTGGGATTATTGAAGTTATGAATAGCTTTAAGAATAAGCATTTGATTTCTAATTCTTAAATAGATTTCTATTAAAAATGTGAGCCACAAAGTAGAGACTTGATGGAAATATACATTCAAGTAGAGTAGCCTGATTAAAATTTGAATTGTAAGTGACATTGTTAATGACTGACATACTCAAAAATGATCTTGAATTTTGGGAGATAATGGTTTTAAAGTTTATGGCTGAAATTTGAAATATGTTTAGAAATCCCCTAGTCTAGTGATTGTGGTTTGAATGAACATATCTCAAGTAATGTATTGGTGGTTATGGCTATAAACGTGGCCTTATGCCCAAAGTTTTGAACCCCCACCACAGCAAATCAAGTCCTGATATATGTTAAGCCCTTAATATGAATTTGATAAGCAATAATGGCTTTTGAAAATATGTGATGTCAAAAGGTGGGGTACAAGGAGACTTTAGTAAATGGAAACAGTGGAGAAATGGCCAAGGATCATACTAGTTGATGAGACATGTGAATTATTTGAGGGGCTAGTCAACTATTTCAATGATTTGTTTAGAACTTCACTTAGATTTATCCCCTATGTATGTGCTGACTGAAAAAAGGGGACAATGGTTATTAATTGGTTTTAGAAAGGTAACAAAGAGAACTTTAAGTGTTAGATTGAGATTTTAGGTATGCATAGCATTCACAAGTGGATGGTCTGTACAAGCTCACAAGGTGGATGCTCGAAAATGTGTTAAGGGTTGATGTGTAGAATTATGGAATCTCTTGAAGATCGATATTTAAATATGATAAAATTTGACTAGACTGATGATCTTAAGTTTAAAAGTCCATGAAACCATATGATAATTTGATGTGCAAAAATTTAAGGATGGAGATTAATGCTTTGTGATCACAAAGCAAGATGTGTTAGAGATATGAATCATGCTCTATGAATCAGTTATGATTTTGGAATAAAATGGGTGACGACATAACCCTAAGAGTAATCGTTATTTGATGTGGAGACATATAAGCACAATGATTTCATTTTGGATTATGGTTATAATTGTTATGTATACTTGTGGACCATTTAATATGACCCAATGTATATCAACGAATATGATTGGAGCTTAAGGTTCCAGTTGATAATGCATACTCGTAGGATGATGCAATAAGCTCGATTCAAGCTTGATTTTATATGATGCTTGAATTATTCAACATTGGAAGTGCTTGAAAATAACTTAAAAGCTCATCACTTAGATTGAACAAGAATCAAGGAAAAATTTTTATAAAGAGGGGAGAATGTAACACCCCTGATTTTTGACATGGCTTATATGTGATGTTGGCCAAGTGACTTGTGGAGTTATTTAAGTTTTGATGAATATGATTATGTCTAAAGATAAATGGCTATGAATGTAGGGGGTAAATTAAAATCCTTAATGCAATTGTGCAGATGTTTGGCACTTATAGATTAATCTTATAGATGTAAGGATTTGATTTAACTTGATGCATGTTTAAGGATATATGTAAGTGGATTTTTAATTAAATAAGTTATTTGAGGTATAAGATTAATAGGGAATGGATTTTTGGAAGTTTTGAAAGACTTAAAACTACCCACAGGTGAAAATGTATCGATACATTCCCTCATGTATCAATACATTCTTGGTAAAAAGAACAATATGAGGTGTTTTGGTGGAATTCTATCGATACATCTGAGGATGTATCAATAGATTTGGAAAAGGATGAACATTTATTGATACATTGCCTCAATGTTTTGATGCATCTAAAATAGAGTGCACTCGGAACCATTCGACCATAAATGTATCGATACATTGCCTTAATGTATCTACACATTTATTCGAAATAATGGCAGATGTATTGATACATTGCCAAATGTATCGATATATCACAGACAGAAAGCAAAAATGAAAAAAGGTTTCAAGCCATTTTACCT
>NW_018397286.1:573780-575376 GCF_002168275.2 Theobroma umbraticum
GTTCATTTGTAAAATATGTCGAGCTTAACGTGCCATTTGAAGTGTTTAAGGGTTGTTACGTATGAACTCGATTTGATAGCCAATGTTTGGCTTTATGTGTAATCATATGGATTATGAGCCAAGGGCAATGTAATATATTTAAATTTGTTACGAATATTTGATTATAAATCCCTTGGCATTTGATTTATATGATCGTGAACTCTGAAGCTTGCTCGAGTCTAGTGGGCTTGCTTGCTGGGCTCTTGCTTTAATCACGAACTCCTGGATTTAGGTCTTAACATCTTGTAAGGCTATCTTGGAAGTTGTGAACTAAGAGCTTATAATATTTGTATGCGCATCCATTTGTTGATTATATATGGTAATATGAGCCATTGGACATTCCCTTCACCAACATGCCCTTACGCCACTATTTGACCCATGGATGGATATGTTCTAATTGATGTTTTTGGCATCTAGTATGCCTATATTTGGGGTGGAGTGGATAAAGGCTCCTTTCTATCATCATCTAGAGTGATAGGTTCTTCAGCTATCTTTTTTCCTTTACTGGTTATCATCTCCATTAGCCTTGTTAATTTGTCCATTATTTCCCTTTGAGTCTTTTTAATCTTATCAATTTGACTTATTTGTTCATCCTCCATAATCTTGTCTTAAGACCTAGTGTGGTACAGATGACGAACAGGCTGCTTTAGAGTTTTTGGTGGTCGAGCCATTCTTTAACCTTTTTATGTACCATAAACATGGATCAGAATATGCTTACGTTATGATGATTGGATGATTGCATGAAGGAATGATTATGAATGCATGATGCACAAATGAATGTGTTTCAAGGTATTCATTACATAACAAGTATTAGTGAGAAAAAGTTCCTTTACTAAACTCAAAGATTGTTTACATCTACTTCTATCCCCATTATAGTCTAGATAAAATGACCAACTTGTCAATATTGATCATATGCCTCGTCTAAAAAGTTGATCATGCATTGCCTACCTGTTCCCATTGGGTGAACTTTTCCTTGAAGGATTTCCACCTTATTGGCCATATCTCTTGCCGTAAAAACCGCATTGGTGATTCCTCTCACAAAATGCTTGACTTGGGCTTGTTTCATTAAAAATTAACATCGCCACACCTCACTTGTATTCTTTATTCTTGTATATGCTTGAAGCAAAAGGCATTCTTTCTAGACTAAGTCATACTCCATCTGAAGTGTTCAAATAGTAGGCTCAAGTT
Organism: Theobroma umbraticum; assembly: GCF_002168275.2. Lineage (NCBI taxonomy): Eukaryota > Viridiplantae > Streptophyta > Magnoliopsida > Malvales > Malvaceae > Theobroma > Theobroma umbraticum. Next base: position 575,008 of record NW_018397286.1, read on the forward strand.
GCTTACGTTCTCCTTCGAGTACTTGGTTAGCTCTTTGTTGGATGTGTAGCTTGTAATGACTGCTCCTCGATCGCTACCAGCGTACGAGTCTTGCGGAAGAACTCGCCAAATCCCGAACAAGCCTTGGTTGAAACTATAGTTATTACTTCATATCATGCCATCATTCTATGAAATTACTTTGAACCATAGAACTCTTTATAAGAAGAATTGAACATAAATAGTAATAAGCCATCTTATCCTTTATTCACCATAATCGTAAGAATATATTAAAGTTATAGTATCCAACTGCACATTAACATTAATACTATTTACAATCAATTTATGCTATAGTTGATTGGACCTTTAACAGCGAAGCGACTCTAAATAATG
>NW_018397286.1:575476-579582 GCF_002168275.2 Theobroma umbraticum
CTGAGCTTGATTTGATTCTCCATTGGTAGCCATCATGCACTATGTGATTACGTCTAGGGCAGGAGCACTCATTTGATTTAGTTTGACTATGATTACACACATCAGGGATGGCATGATTTAAATTGAAATATGAATATGGGGTGACCACTATGCATGAGATTTCATGAAAAGCTTTTAGATAAGCAAATTATTTGTAAATAAGACTTGAGGTTGGGCTTGGCAACTAAGGTGTGCCTGTGAAGCCTAGTTTGATGGTAACCACTTTAAGGGTAAGTCTTGATTTTATATGATTTAATGTGAGGACACAAAACTTGTGAATTATGGATATAATACTCTATTGAGATGTGATCCAATAGGACTTGATATGGTGAGTTGCGCATGTAAGATATTAGGATGAACTTTGCACCTTTTGAATTGGAGATGATTGAATATGAATGTCTTATGACTAGATAGGCTTAAGTATAACGACCGTTCCCTAATTGCTATCGACGTCCGAGACTTTCAAGAGAACCTGCCAAGTCCCAAACAAGCCTTACTAGAAACTCTTATTAATTCTATACTCATTCCACCATTCCGTGTAATTGCTTTGAATCGAAAAGTCCTTTTTGATATGATTTGAAACAATAGTAATAATAAATTGACTTAACTTTTACTCACCATAAACATAAGAAATACATTAAAGTCTATAATATTCAACTGCACATTTACATAGACACTATTTGCAATTAACTTATGCTATAATCAACTCGACCTCTAGCAGCGAAGTAACTCGGAATAAGGAGCTATGAGATGCCTTGACCTAGCGGCTGTAAAAAATATGTGCCGATGAATACACGTTAGGCTGATCATTATCTACAAAAGGAAGATAAGGGGAGTGAGTCTCACAGACTCAGTGATCATCGGCTCCATGAATAAGGCATATATAGGAAACAAGTGTAAAGCAGATAAATTTGAATAGTAAAATCCAAAATAAAAATGATAATCTTATAAAAACTAATCACAAGTAGGGTATTTGTGCCTTTAAAAAACAATGTCATAAAATCCTAATGCTATACTTTCTTTGCCAAACGATGTCAGAAACAAAATATAGTAAAACAAATTCCATTCATCAAAATCATCTATTTCGTTCAAAAATATGATAGTTGCATAAAAGCACGCATGCTCCTAAAATGTGTGGCATGTGAAAATCATTGTGTACAACCACATAAATCATCTCATAATCATGAACAAAGCACTGAAAGCTATTAATCAAATAGAGGGGGAGCTACAGAAAAACATTAACTCTCCACCATGAAAAAGAGTACGGGTTTAAAAACTCTCTAGGCTCTCGAGTAGGTAATCATAATAACCAACACGTGGACCCACTTCCACGTAATAACATTTGGGAGCTCCACTCCTCCGGATTCCCACAACCATAGCAGTCTTGACGAAGTTGGCAGACATATAAAAAATCAAGCGGTTGTAATCGCATATATCAACTTGTGGCCTGGCCACCAATAACAACCCATGGCCTTGCCACGTATAATCATAAACCATGACCCTAGCCACACCTAATAACTCGTCAATGACCCAAAAGTTTTATAACTAGATTTCACTTGTGCACAAAGGTCACACTATTCGGATGTGACATTCGACCTATTCTCGACACTCTCGATTTGCCAAAACCATTTTTCAAAACCAAATCAAGTTTTTCAAGACTTTTCCTTTAAATTGTTTAAAAACAATGTTCGATAACCTTTCAAATTGCTTTTCACATAAAATGGTATGGTGTAAACACTTTGTATAAAGATCGAACTATAACCGACTCTCAAAAGTTTGCACTTAAATTATTTTAACAAGTACATTTAACTATGCATATCACACAAGGATACAAGGCACATATTTTTGAGGTAAAACAATGTAAAAGGGCTTGTTTCTCGGTTTCCAAAACTCTTTACATATGTGTATATATATATTTTACACAAACGATTTCCAAAATCACTTGCATCCACAATTGCCTATGGATTTCTACCAGCTTATGTTTCCTACAATAGCAATATATGAATTAATGTAAATCCATTTTAAAATTGCCTATCAAGGCTAACACCTTATGCTATCCACAATTGCACTTAAGAAAATCGACAACATTTATTAATGTAAATTAATGTATAGTATGAAGATTTTGAAATAGGCACCCCCTACTCACTTCACAATGGCAGGATATTACTTCGCCATTAATCCAGTTACACTTCCTCCTTTAGTTAATCACCACAGCAATCCTTTTCCACTTGTACACTTCCTAGCAATAAACTATGCTTAATATACTTAGTGCTTATAATTCCCATTTTTCTTCTTTTTCAATCAAACATTAACCATCATGTTAATAACTTACATCATGCTAGAACTATCATTTTTTCTCACTTAATCTTACCCTATTCATGTACATTTTGACATATTTTTAATAAGGGAATTCATATCTCTTACTTGCATAATTCTTTACATTATGTGTATCGATAACTTATTTATATCATTAAGTGCCCATTTCAACCTTTTCAAGTAATTTTCATCCAAATCCATCTTATATTTTCATAACATTAACCATATTTATGGCAACAACAATCATTCCCATATTACTCAATTATTTGCAAGTTCACATGCATCATTGTCTATCTAACTTTCAATGCTTTGTTTCTCAATCCACCATTCACATTATTTCTCCTTATTCTTTCAAAAAGCATACCAAGCAAACTCAATATTCCTAACTAGCTCAGGCATGTTAGATTCTTTCAATAACCATATTCACTTTTAGCATGCCACCACTAAGTATAACCTCAATTTCCATTCATGGTATATCAACATCGTCAACATTTTAAATCTTTCACAAAAACACATATCAACAATTTTCATTTTCATCATTTTTTTTCCAAACTTCAACTAGCATAATTGTTTCCTAACCATACTCAAAGCATCACACCATCATTTCGCATTGCATGCCTTACCTTTGTGATGGTTTAAGCCTTGCATGCAACCTCAAAATTCCTCTCAATGCTTCAATCACTAAGCTACCAACATGATTCACAAGTTATTTCTTCAAAGATCTTACCAACCGTGGCTTAAAACACAATATTATGCTTACCACTTCTCTTTCACTTTGAATCCACCATGCATCCACAATTTTGGTAGCTTGCATGTCACCAAATCTTTTCCAATCAAGCCAATCTTTCCTGCCACAAAAAACTTCTTATAATCATCCACCCATTTTCAAAGATTAATCAAGCTAAAACCAACATCCTTACCTTTCCTTGCTTGATTCACAAAACTAAGCTTTACACCTCCATCCACACTCCACGGCTTCTTTCTTGAGTATTGAAGACTCCTTGGTTGATGGAATAGCACAAAGCTACAAGATGAAGGAGGACACCTCATGATTTCTCTTGATCTTGTGCGAGACCGAGCCTTTCCCTCCTTTCTCTCTTTTCTTTCTCTTTTTCATCTTCTTGGGTGGAACCTCTCAGAACTTTCTTTCCTCTCTTTTCTTCGCTAAATGGCTGGCCTTCTCTTAACTTCTCAAAGCTATTTCACTGTACTCTCTTTTACTCTCCCAAAGGCATGGTGTTTGCCTAAGTTTCCAAGCTATTTTTCTTTTTTTTCTTTTTTCTTTTACTTCTTTACTTGGCCACCCTCATGAGCCAATCCAAACATATGCATTCATATTCTTCTTATTTCATTTGGCCATCCTACCAACCAATGGGTTTTCATGCACCAATTTCCTTCCACATTGGTTAAATATCCACTATTCATAATCCTTCCATTCTTTAATTCATTTTCATTTAATCCCACCTTATTTGTACCCAATGGTCTTTCATGCATCCTCCCATCTTATTTCTCATTTGGCCACCTAATGCACCAATCTACTTACATGCAATTAGATGTAAGCTTATTTTCTTTTTACTTCACATGGTCTCACATGTTTCCCACTAACTTTCTCCTTTTTACATGCTCTAATTTGCATGTAATAGTGAATTGACATGCACAATTCATTATCCCACTTAATCCAATTCTTCCTTGGTTAGTTAACGTCCATTTAGCTTCTTATATTGTAATTGCACATAGGTCTTCGAACTTTT
>NW_018397286.1:579682-582174 GCF_002168275.2 Theobroma umbraticum
TAGCCACATATATCATCCCGTGGCCTTGCCACGTATATATCACAGACCACGGCCCCAGCCACATTTAATAGCCCATTGGTGACTCAAAGGTTTTCTAGTTAGAGCTCACTTGTGCACAAGGGTCACACTATCCCAATGTGACATTCGGCCTACTCTTGATACTCTCGGTTTTTCAAAATCTTTTTCAAAACCAAATCAAGTTTTCTGATACTTTTGCTTCTATCATTTGAAAACAAGTTTCGATAACCTCTTATGTTGCTTTTCACATTAAAGGCATGGTGTAAATACTTGTATAGAAATCGGGCTAAAATCATTTCTCAAAAGTTTGCATTTAAATCAGTTAATTATGCACGTCACACAAAGATACAAGGCATGGATTTTTGATGCAAAACAGTACAAAAGGCTTGTTTCCCAATTTCTAAAGCATTTTACGTATAGGTATATATACATATAGTTTATGCAAATAGCTTCCAAATCACTATGCAACCACAATTGCCAATGGATTCTACCAACTCATGCTTTCCACAAAAACAGTGTATAATTTTTCCAAATCATGTATTCAAATCATCTATCGTTTTCTAGCAACCCATGCTTTCCACAAAGGCATTGAACAAATCATTGTAAATCCATTATAAAATCACCTATCGAGGCTAACAACTCATGCTATCCACAATTGCATTTAAAGAAAACCGGCAAATGTTTATTAGATGTATAACAATATATAGCGTATAGATCTTTTGAAATAGACACTCCTTACTCACCTTACAATGGCGGGATATCGCTTCGCCACTTATCCGATTACATTTCTGCCTTTAGTTGATCGTCACGGTAATTCTTTTCCCCTTGCACACTTCCTAGCAATAAACCAAGCTTAATATATTTAGTGTTTATCATTCACATTTTTCTTTCACATCCAAACATTGTTCATCATTTTAGTAACTTGCATCATGCTAGAATCACCATTCTTTCTCACTTAACCTTTACATATTTACATACATTTTGACATATTTTCTCTACAGGAATTCATATCTTTTACTTGTGTAATTCTTTGTATTATATGTACTGGCAACTTATTTATATCATTAAGTGCCCATTTCAACTTTTCCAAGTAACTTTCATCCAAATCCATCTTATATTTTCATAATATTAACCATAGATATGGTACCAACAATCATTCCCATATTTACTCAATTATTTCCAACTTTACATGCATCATTATCTATCTAACTTTCAATGCATTATTTCTCAATCCTGCATCCACATTATTCCTCTTTCTTTCTTTCAAATAACATACCATGCAAACTTAACATTTCCAAGTAACTCATGTATTTTGGATTTTTTCAACAACCATTATTCCTCACAATGTACCTTTCAAAATTCCAAGCAAACAACAATAGTCATTTCTCAAGATCTCTCAACTATACTTAATACATTATTCATTTTTACCTTTAAGATTGTTTGATCCACACATGCACTCCAATGTTCGTCCAAAACTTAAATCATCAAGCTGTCAACATGATTCACAAATTATTTCCTCGAAGATTTTATCAATCGTAGGCCTTAAAACACAATATTATGCTTACCATTTTTCTTTCACTTTGAATCAACCATGCATCCATGGTTTTGATAGCTTGTATGTCCCCAAATCTTCTCCAATCAAGTCGATCTTTGCTGCCACATAACATTTCTTATAGTTACCAACCCATTTTCAAAGACCATTCAAGCTAAAACCACAATCCTTACCATATTTCTCTTGTATCTTGAAACCCACTTGATATTTCTTGAAATGCCCTTGAATCACTTTTTAAAACATATGTGCATGTGTACTTTTGAGATTTTAAGGATCAAAGAATTGGAGAAATGGAAAAAAAAGGCAAGAAATTCTTCCTTGCCCCTATGGTTTTGCTTGAACCCTCACAATTGAGCCTTTCCACTTTTCTCTTTTTTTTTTCTCTTTTGCTTCCTCTCAGGTGGAACTTCTCAAGCTTGCTCTTTTCTCTTTCCTTCTCTAAATGGTCAGCCCTCTCTCAAGTCTCACCTAGCCTATTCAACTTTCTCTTTTACTCTTGCAACTTAGTATTTATATGGCCACCCATTTAGACCAATCAAAACACATGCACTCTTATTCTTCCTATTTCATTTGGCCACCCATTAAAACCAATCACAACACATGCACCAATTCACCTTTTATTTTCATTTGGCCATTTTGCCATCCAATAGTGCTTCATGCACCAATTTCCTTTCTTCCACATTGGTTAAAAATCCTCTTTTACTTATCCATATCCACTCTTTAAATTATTTCCACTTAATACCACCTTATTTGTGCCCAATGGTCTTTTATGCAACTTTTCCACCTTAATTTTCATTTGGCCTCCTCTTTGGCCAATGACATTATATGCAACTATATTTTCTTTTGTTTTATTCTAATTGTCACCAAGTGTCCAATATGCATAAATCCTCCATGCATTCTTTTAACACTAAAAATCCACATG
>NW_018397286.1:582274-584630 GCF_002168275.2 Theobroma umbraticum
ATCTCACTTGTTCTCAATTCTTGATTAACTTATATAAGTCTTTGGCCAAAGCATGATGAATTTGAGAAAAGTCAGTTCCTTAAATTCATAAGGTTAGTCATGAATTATGAGAACTAAGATGAAATATCGTAAGTAGACACCGAGCCATGCTTAATGACATATCCGGGATATTTGATGAAATGACCGTATTGCACTAAGAGGCTTATCACTAAAGGGCTTTGTCAAACTTTTTAATTGACTCTCTAACATTTGGGTGGTCATGATGTATTGCTAGATGCAGCTCATGATCTATAAATATAAATTAATTATCAAATTGATATTTTATTATGATTTATATTTATTGCCAACATGTTATAAGCTTAATGGGTCACACACATTAAGTGACATGATTGAGATTAAATAAGGATAATTAATTAAGTTGGACTTAATTGAAAGAGATCAAAATAAAGTGAAAAATTAATTAAGTTCTCAAATAATTAATTGAATTAAATACAACTGTTGTATTTAGGGTTACAAATTAGTTTGGCTTTATAAATATGTTATATTAGCAAACTAAAACCTTGAAGCCTCCAACCACTTTTCAGTTGTTTCTAAGATAAGAAAAAAAATAGTTTTCTTTGTCTAGCAAAAAAAAAAAGAGATTTAGCAAGAATTTTGGTCTTTTGGTCTTTTGGTTTTACAAATAAAACTTGTTAGCACAAGTAAAATCCTACCTTGGAAAAGGTCTTATTTAGTCACTGTGTGGATTACTATTAGATGCCAAACACTTGGGTGGCTGAAGATTTGACAAACCCTAAAGGTGAAGAAGCAAAGATTTTTGGATTTAATTGGCACTTGATTACAATATCTAGAGCAAGGTATGTAACTCTTAAACCTATGAGTATTTCTAATTTATTTGAAAGTTACATGAAAAACACAAACATTGATCTTGTAGGATTTGACTGTTTCTCTGATTAAATATTATTTTTATTTTTCTACTGCTTTATATTTTAATTTATTGATTATTTTCATATTTGAGCATGAGGTCGAATCCCAACAGTTAGTTTCCATTGAACTTCAAATATTGTAATTGCACATAAGTCCTCAACTTTTTCTTATTTGCCATTTGTCCCACCAAACTTTTTATCCTTTAAAATTTGGTCCTCCAAACTTTTCTTCAATTCCAATTCCCTTCTATCTTTCTTCCTTTACACATGTACAAATAGAATATAAAATTTGCACTTCACCAAGGTGTCATCATAATATTTAAATATATACTTACCTGCTCTCGCTTAATTAAATAAAGGCACGCGAGCCCCACTTACGTCATTTTTCTTCAAAATTCTTTCATTCTTCCTCTCCCCCACTTAGATTAGCCATATATGTTGGCTCCAGTAGTTTTTGATGATAATAAAACAATCCCATTTCTTTATGTCAAACTCTTCTACTTGAGTGTGCAGAATAAAAATGTATATTAAACAATAAATTAATTATTCAAAAGTGAATATCAAAACTTATAAGCATAAAAAGCTACAATTGAGCAATAAAACAAAAACCTCTTAGTCAGATAATCAATGGAGTTAGTTGGATAAAATTCTAAAGTGAAGTTGGCATGTTTAAGCAGATTGCGAGACAGAAAACACTTAGTCGACCAAGAGACATTGTTACTTGACTAAGAGCTTATTGCTAGAAACTGAGTTCAGAGACAAAAATGACTTAATCGACTAAGAGCTCAATGCCAAAAGTTAGGTTCAGAAGACAAAAACGACTTAATCGACTAAGAAGCATGTTAGTTAATGAAGAGCATTCTGTCTGAAAATTTGAATTTGATTGCTAGAAGACAAATTAACGGCTACAACTATCTCTAAACTGTTTCCAACCATCTGAATCTATTAACACCCATCAGAGTTGATTTTCCAAGCATATAACGTACTCCTAATAGCTATGAATTAGTTTTTGAAAGCTTCCAAGATCAAAAGAGCTCAAAAATAGCAAAAACTCTCTCCATACTTTTTGCATATCACTTCGATCCTTATAATAGAATTAAGCACTTCACTTTGCACCATTTGGATTAGGTTAGTGATCATAGGTACTTCTTTATTTCTATTCTCCTTGATTACTTAGAGTGTGCGAGTCACTCTAAGGGAATTGGACAAGCTTGGGTTAGCTTGATTAAGTGTATAGATTCTAACTCAACCTATGAAAAGTTAGTTTTAGATTTTGGTTGATCTCGGGAAAAACCATTGTTAAAGGTTTTGGCTCAGTTTGTGAAAAGCCATTATAAAAGCTTCATGGAAGCTTGGGAATTTCACTATTTATAGTAATTTGATTTGAGAAATCATCAGTTGAACAATCAAGGTAGTGGATATAGGTTTTT
>NW_018397286.1:584730-587050 GCF_002168275.2 Theobroma umbraticum
CCTAACTTAGAACTATGAGGTGTTTAAGATGGAACCTAGTGAAGATATCACCAGCATGCTTGATTGGTTCACTAACATCAATAATAAACTCAGTCAGCTAGGCAAACTAATTCCTGGACATGAGATTGTCAAAAAACTTCTTAGAAGCCTACTTAAAATTGGAAGCCAAAAGTGACTGTTATCCGTGAAGCCAAAAATTTAAATGTCATCACTCTTGATGAAATTTGTGGGTCTCTTCTCACTTCTGAGCTGGAGCTTAAAGAAGAGGAAAAGAAGATAAGAGAGAAGCAAAAGAAAAAGAAAAAAGAATTGCCTTAAAAGTAAGCATTCTTAAAGAAGAATTAGATAATTTATCCTGTGATGATGATGAAGAATTGGCTATGATAGCAAGAAGATTCAAAAAATATATGGGACAAAGAGACAGGAGATTGGCTAAGAAAGGGTACAGAAGAGATCAAGGTTCTTCATGGAAAACCAAAAATAACAATGAGTCCAACAAGAAAGAAGAGGTTATATGCTTTGAATGCAAGAAGCTTGGAAACTTCAAGTTAAAATGCCTTTTGCTGAAGGAAGAAACTCCCATGAAAATAAAAAAATTGAAGAAGGCAACAGTAGCTGCAACCTGGTCTGACAGTGATGTTTCAAGCTCAAATGTTGAAGAAGAGAAAATGGAAGAAAAAGAAAATTTATGTCTGATGGCAAAAGATGATGAATCCAAGGTATGTTCTACTCCTTGTGATATTTCTATTAACTAACTTCAAGAAGAATATGAATGTCTTTATGATGAGTTTGAAAAACTTGCATCAAAATACAAGACTTTGAAAAGAAAGACTTCATCTCTTGAGAATAATTTAAAAAAGATAAACATGATTTCTGCTATATTTTTGAACAAAAAAAAATTCTTCAACTTGAACTTGAACATTCAAAAATAGATTATGAAATTTTGAAATTGGAATTGGAAAACAGAACTGAAGCTTTGCAAAAAGCTATTGATGAAAATATTGCTCTTAAGAGTTTAAAGAAAGAAACATCAAGAAAAAACACGTACTTTAAGAAAATTCTGATAATATCTCTTCTAGATGTTATATTTGTGATAAACTTGGCCATTTATCTTATAACTATTATAGAAAAAGAAGTATGCAGAAAACAAAAAAGATTTGGGTTCCAAAAGGATCTTATGTAGCAGCTAACCTTCAATGACCCATCAAGGTATGGGTACTTGTTCAGAAAAATTAAAAATTTGTCTTACAGGTTGAGCCTAACCAAGAAGACACATGTTCAAAAACTCAACTGAATCAAAAGCAACCATGGTACATGCATAGTGGCTGCTCAAAACACATGACTAGAAATGAAATGTTGTTTGCTCAGGCAAACAAGAGAAAAGGAGGTACTATATCATTTGAAGATAACTCAAAATGTAAAATTCATGGTGTAGGAACTATTTGTAAGAATTCTCTAGGTCAAATTAGTCATGTGTTACTTATTAAAGGTTTAAAACACAATTTATTAAGTATTAGTCAAATGTGTGGTAAAGGCTTCAAGGTATATTTTGATTCATATAAATGTGAAGTGATAGACATTAGTACCAACAAAATTTCATTCATAGGAAAAAGAATCAAGAATATGTATGTTATATTTCCTGAAGATCTTGAGTCTAATTGTGAAACATGTCTTATGGTAAATGATGGAAATGATAGCTGGTTATGGCATAAGAGACTTGGACATATGAGCATGCATACCATCTCAAAATTAATGAGAAAAAATCTGGTTATAGGATTGCTTGAACTTAAATTTGAGAATGATCAGATTTGTGATAGTTGATGATGGTAAATGATAGAAATGCTTGTCAACTAGGTAAACAAGTTATAACATCCTTTAAAACTAAAAAGATTATTTTAACCTTTGGACTTCTTGAATTGTTTTATATTGATTTATTTGGTCCAATCAACACAACTAGCTTAGGAGGCAAATCATATGGCTTTGTGATAGTTGATGACTACTGTAGGTACACTTGGGTCCACTTCTTTGCTCATAAAAATGATGCTTTATCTGCATTTGTAAATCATTATAAGAGGGTTCAAAATGAAAATGGACTTGTCATAGTTACCATTAGAAATGATCATGGAGGTAAGTTTAATGGAGATGATTTTGAAAATTTTTGTAATGAAAAGGGGTTGGATCATAATTTTTCTGCACCTAGAACACCTTAACAAAATAGAGTTGTAGAATGAAAAAATCAAACCTTAAAAGAAATGGCTCAAACTATGCTTTGTGAAAACAAACTACCAAAATACTTTTAGGCAGAAGTTGTCAACACAAC
>NW_018397286.1:587150-611111 GCF_002168275.2 Theobroma umbraticum
TATGGACTAAAACAAGCTCCAAGAGCTTGGTATGAAAGATTCTCAAAGTTTTTAATTGAAAAAGTGTATATTAGAGGAAGTATTAATAAAACATTGTTTATTAAGAAATGCTTGAATGATTTAATTATAGTTCAAATTTATGTGGATGATATTGAATTTGGTCCTACTAATGAGGCTTTGTGCAAGAACTTTGATGAAGAAATGTACGATGAATTTGAGATGAGCATGACAGGTAAACTGAAATTCTTTCTTGGCCTTCAAATCAAACAATGCAAAGATGGCATCTTTATTGATCAAGAAAGATATATTGAAGACATGATGAAAAAGTTTGATATGCTAAAGTTGAAACCAATATGCACACCAATGAGTCCCACTACCAAACTTGATACTAAGGAGAGAAGAAAAAGTGTTGATCTAAAGCTTTATAGAGGTATGATTGGATCTTTGCTTTATTTAACTGCTTGCAGACCTAATATTCAATTTAATGTATGCTTGTGTGCACGATTTCAATCTCAACCCAAAGAGTCACACTTAACTATTGTAAAAAAAATCTTTAGGTACCTTTTAGACACACAAAACTTAAGATTATGGTATCCTAGAAGAACATTCTTCAATCTCATTGGATATTCAGATGCAGATTTTGCTAGAAGCAAACTAGATAGAAATAGCACTAGTGGTACATATCAGTTTCTAGGAGATATGCTTGTGTCCTTGTCAAGTAAGATATAAAACTCTATTGTACTCTCCACAGCTGAAGCTGAATGTATTACCTTAGGTAGTTGTTATTCTCATATTTTATGGATTAAACAACAATTAAAAGATTTTGGAGTAACCATGCATAATGTACCAATATTTTGTGATAACATAAGTGCAATCAATATCTCAAAAAATCCTGTTCAGCACTCAAGAACAAAGCACATTGAGATCGGACATCATTTTGTTAGAGACCATGTGCTTAAGGGAGATATTAAAATTGAGTTTGTCAACACCTTGCATCAATTGGCTGATGTATTACCAAACCCTTAAATAATAAAAGATTCTATGAAATTAGGAGAAATTTAAGAATGGCTAGTATTCAAGAGCTTTAAATAAATTTTTATGCATTTATCTTATAACACAGTGTACACTTAGTTGATTAAAAGCATCATTTAACCAACTAAAAGCATTCTGTTTCTTTTAATGAAAAACATAATCAGACAAGGGTAAAACTTGGTCATTTAAGAAGCCTAAATAAAAATAATAAAATTTAAAGAAATAGAGGCAGTTTATAGGGTGAAATAAAAAATCCTTAATAGGAAAATGAAATGGGAGGCAAAACTTTGAATTTTGAAAGAAAAAGAAATTCACCACATTTAAAAAATGGGAGTTTGACAATTTTAAAGAAAATTAACCTCTCTCAAGTCATTCTCCCTTCATTCTCTCTCATTTGAAACTGATCCCCTAAAACCAAACTTCCCTTTCTCAAACTCTCCAAACCCTAGAGCTGAGCCAAACAAAACCTATGGCTAAATCCTCTCTACCTAAAGATATCTTGAAAAAGGAAAAAGGTAAACGGCCTATGAAAGCAAGTCCACCCTCTGAAATTCAAAAAAAGAAGAAGAAACATGAGTCAGCTTCGGTGATTGAGAAAACTGGGAAGAAACTGAAAGAAAAAGAATAGAAATCAGGGGAAAAGAAGATTCATGAGGATAGATGTAGGAAAATTGAAAATGTTCATATTTTTTATGGGAAATACATAGACTGGGACAGCTTTAATGAAGTTCCTGAAATTAAGGACGGTATGTCGGATTATTTGGAAGAATTAAAATTGAAGAAATTGAGTGTGTTCAAGAACAGAATCTATAGTACTAGCCTTGTAAAGGAATTATATGCTAGTATTGCACTAGATGAGAATGAACATGATGATCCTGAAGAATTTGTGGAAAATGGTCTGAATGTTTTTTTAAATGGAAAAGAATTTGTAGTCATAGCCACTGATTTGGGAAATCTGCTCCATGCAGAGTGCAATGAGGGAGAGTTTAAAATTCCTAAGGATTATGATCCCTCATCCCTGTGGGAGATAATCACAAGGGAAAAGGAGAGATAATCTTCTAAAAGCTATACAAGCCTTATTAAAAGTCCAAAAATCAAGATCCTACACTATTTTATAGCTACATCAATCCATGGAAGAAGCAAAAGCTTTAGTTACGTAAGCCTTCAAGATATGTGGCTTATGGAGCATGCTTTAAATGGCACTCCTCTCAATTTAAAAAGATTCATGATAGAGAGAATTAAAGGAATTTGCCAGGTTGACAAAGTAAACTTGGCTTCTGGAAATTTGATCACATCTCTTGTCAGGAAAAGGGGGATTTAGGCCAACAGATATGAGATGGATCAGGTGAAGAGTAAAGATCAGACCATTTATCTGGGAAGCCTGCCAAAGATGGGATACAAAATGTATGGAGAAAAGTTTTTCAAGACTTCCAGGGATACTCAAAAGGATGAGCAAGCCACCCCTATTCAGAGAACAACAACTCCCTCACAGAATTCAAATGAAATGATTCTGAACATACTGATGAGAATTGATGAGAAACTCACTGACCAGTATGCAAGAATTGAGAAAATTGAAGAAAATCTGCAAGACCTAGGAAATTTAATGAAAGACAAAAAGAAATCACCTTCTAGTCCTACACCTGAACATACTCCTGCAGCACCAAGTCTAACTTCAACAGGCCAAGCTAGTGAAAATTCTGATTTCCAAGCTGAAGATAATGCACCAGAATCTGGTCTTGTGAGAAAATCACCCACCCCTAAACCTGAAAATGAAGAAAAATCCAATGAAGGGATTGAAATAGTTGGATCCTTTAACGACAACTCACCACTACATGATGAACCACAGGTAGAGAAACCACCTCCTACTAACTTTGAAGAAATTTTAATCAGGAATGTCTTCCACCAAATGGTCAAAGATGAATAAGTAGAAAAAGAAATAGCAAAGAACAAAGCTTAGAAGTTAGCGTCAGTAAGGGATTCCCTTGAATCGGTTCACATCACCAAAGAAAGTGAACTTGCTAATAAAGAACAAGGACAGGCAGCTGCATCCACCAAAGCTAAATCCCAACCAATTGGTAAAGGTAGAAAAACCATGGCCACCAAGACAAAGTTCATCAAGAGGAGAAAATCCTCCAGATTGGCTGACTAAACCAAACCACTAGTCAAAACTTCCACTTAGGATCCAATACAAGTTTTAGACACATCCCTTGCTAAATCCTCATCACACAAAGCCTCACTTATGTCTTCTCCAAAACCCCTCAGTGTCCATTATGGAACAGATGAATCAACTCCTTCAGACTCCTCTTAAGTCTAGACCTTGGTGTTCAATTTTTATGATAATGACAAAAAGGGGGAGATAGGTTTTGGTAAAGCAACCTTAGAGGGAAAAAGTAGAAGGAATCTAGGGAAGATAAGTTAGGATAGAATTAATTTAAGGGTAATTTAAGAACTTAATTCTGTTAATGCTGGGCTGCTTATATTTATGGCTATTTATGTTTTGGACAATATGTTACTTTAATTGCTGATGGATTGTTGATGATATCTGAATGCTAAGAACTTATTTCTGTTATGGCTTTATGTTTAATGGATTTTTGGAATAGATGTAGATTATTGATAATATGCTGGTGACAATTTGTTACAATGTGAATGATATTTTGTCACTTATTACTGATGTCTTGTAAGCTTGCATGAAGATAATCTATTAAAATGTCTAAATTTATGCCTGTTACTTTCTCTAAAAGATAGATAAAAAGTTGTTGATCTGTTAGGTTGGACATAACATAACTTGAAAAGATCATGCATACACTAAGGGGGAGCACACACTCAAAGGGAGAAATCCTCATCTTGTGCAGAACAAACAGAACTAATAGACATTGTACCTTTAATCAAGGAATGCTTTGTCATCATCAAAAAAGGGGAGATTAGTTGGCTCCAATAGTTTTTGATGATAATAAAACATTCCCATTTATTTATGTCTAACTCTTCTACTTGAGTGTGCAGGACAAAAAAGTATATTAATCAATAAATTAATTATTCAAAAGTAAATATCAAAACTTATAAGAATAAAGAGCTATAATTGAGCAATAAAACAAAAACCTTTTAGTCTGATAATCAAGGGAGTTAGTTGGATAAAATTCAAAAGTGAAGTTAACGAGTTCAAGCAGATTGTAAGATAAAGAACATTTAGTTGACCTAGAGACATTGTTAGTTGACTAAGAGCTTACTACTAGAAACTGGGTTCAAAGACAAAAAATGACTTAATCGACTAAAAAGCATATTAATCGTCTAAGAGCATTCTATCTGAAAATTTGAATTTGAATGCTAAAAGAAAAATTAATGGCTAGAACTATCTCTAAACTATTTCCAACTATCTGAATATGTCTAACACCCATCAAAATTGATTTTTCAAGTATATAAGGCACTCCCAACGATTATGAATAAGTTTTTGAAGGCTTTCAAGAACAAAAGAGCTGAAAAATTGCAAAAACTCTCTCCATTCTTTTTGCACTTCACTTCGATCCTTCTAATAGAAGTAAGCACTTCACTTTATACCATTCAGATTAGGTTAGTGATAATAGGTACTTCTTTATTTCTATTCTCCTTGATTACTCAAAGTGTGTGAGTCACTTTGAGGAGATTGATCAAGCTTGGGTTAGCTTGATTGAGTGTATAAGTTCTAACTGAGCCTATGAAAGTTAGTTTTAGGTTTTGGTTGATCTCGAGAAAAACCATTGTTAATGGTTGTGGCTGAGTCTATAAAAGCCATTGTAAAAGCTTGGTGGAAGCTTGGGAATTTCACCGCTTATAGTGATTTGGTTTGGAAAATCCTTGGTTGAATAATCAAGGTAGTGGATGTAGGTTTTTGACCAAACCACTATAAATTTTTGTGTATTGTCTACTCTGTTTTATCTTTCATTTTCATTCTTTGTTAAATCATTCCTTCATCTTGCATCGAACTTCTCATCATAGACTTTTTACTTGCTCCCAATTCGAAATCAAGTTTAGTGAGAGCTAAAAAGTGCTTTTCACCTCCCCTCTAGCACATTTATTTTAGACCAACAATATAATCCTCCTTCATGACTAATTTCAATAACAGATAAAATATTAATATTTTAATATTATTTTATTAATAAAATATTATTTTATTTCAAAATTCTCCACTTATCTATTCAGGTCTCAAAGTGTCTCACGTTATCCTATCCACTTCCAAATCACCTTTTAACTCACTAATTCATCCTCGATAAAAATATTATTATTTAATAATTTAATTTTTACGTGTAGAGTATTCCATTTTAAAATATTTCGTTCATCCTTCGTCGCTCTTTGGCACTTAATTTTACATCAATTGACCGTTTGTCTTACCAATAAGGTCTCATTGGCTTCCATACGAGGGTACGGGGTCTTACATAGCTTATGTCCCAAACCATGAACAAAATCTTGGAGAGCATTCTTCTGTTCCTCTATTACTGGACGTTTTGCTTGCAATTATTCATTTTCCTTTTGTAGCACATTAAGCTTAACAATCATTGATTCATAAGTACTACTTAGTCCATCAAACATGTCTTTCCACACCTCTTTTTCTGTATGCAATTTTCTAACCTTCTTTTTATCTTCCTTGGCTTCACTTTTCAATTTTTCCATTTTTCTCTTGAATTCTTCATTATCTTGTTTCAATCTATTCCTCTCAACCAGCTATAAATTGGTGAGAAGGACATCTCAAGAGTTTGAACAAATAAAATCAGATAAGGGAGGCAACATGATGTTTTTAATTCTACGTTCATGCCATACCAAATATTCTAGTGTAACCTTATCACTGAATCTTCTTAATTTTATTCTACTAACTTGTTTTTATGCCTTAACAATCCTTTCAACTTTCTTTGATAACCTTGGTTCGCTATAAAAAAAACTCAATTTGATCAAGCTTATGAGTCATTGGGACAAATTGTTTAGACCATATTTGCCTCCGTACCATAATTAGGGCATAAATAATTGCCCCCCATAATTCCCAAAAAGGAACTAACATTTCATTTCTACAACTATGCAACATTAGTTGAAGTGACATCCTGATGCTTTCTGTACAACTTGTTGTCTCGTAAGGCTTCATCATTGTTTGGATTTTGGTTCTGGCCATTCAATTTCACAAATTTCTCTAATAAGAATACTGGTGGAGAGATATGGTGCTTAGAACTTACTCTTTTCACACTCGAAATGGCTTTTAATCCATACAGGTAATAATTGTGAACATCTAATCAAATGCCCCTTTCCATTTCTCCAACAATAGCTTAGTGATCTAAAAGTCTATGCTATAATAGCTAATGATGGATTAATTTTATTTTCAACCTGCTCAAAGAAATCCACCACTGTTACCTCGATATGTCCGAAAACCTTTGGAAAGATACCCATTCCATAGATTTCTAATGCCATAATACTCATGCGTGCTTCATCTTTTAAAAGCTTTAAGATGCCACTATGAAGAAACTCCCATGGAATACAATACTATCTACTTTTTGTCTAACATTCATGTCAACTTCTTGCACACTAATTCTCATGATTTTTTCAATCTTTTTGAGATAACTTGTCCTTTGTCATCTCAAGTAATTCTTGTCTACACTTGGAAGGTGCATGCAAAGTAAAGTTAATTATTCTTCAATTGTTAGCTTCATATCTACTTCATTAAAGACAAAACATCTATATAAGTGATCCCAAAATTGAATGATGGCTTCAATCATCTGGTCATCAATAGGTATGTGAGGGAGTGATGCAATATGTCCATACTTCTTCTCAAATTCTTATTATTTAGATGCTCCCCACTGATCCCAAATGTTGATCAAATCTATAATCTCGTTCTACTAGAGATCAATATGAATATGCTCAGGAAGGTTAGAGGCATATCCCTCTTTGAAACAATCACCCTCTACATGCCAAATCTGTTATGATAGAGTCTTAATGTGCAAGTCATCTTCACATATGACAGGGGTGGATATTACGCAAAGTAGTTGCTTTATGGATGTAATTGGGGTATTTTTTGCCATACTCTATTACATAGAAAATGCCTTTATGTGAAAAATTATGTTAATGCATAATCATGAAACAATCATAATACAAGGTTCAATAAGTATTTACATGGCAAAAAACATCCCTTTATATGTACCTACATGGGTGTTCTTTTATGAGTTTGGCAAAGCTCTACCTTGGCTTAGTCTTTTATGGCTTTTTATATGCTGGGCATAGTTTCACACAAAGCTAAAGGTTCCCAAATTGCTCCTTAATGTCATTCACTTGGGACTAGTAATGCACCTAATCCTCACCTATTACAGGCTTCCAATGGAAAGAATTCACTTTAAGTGGAAGTATTTCATGTGCCCACATGAAGGTTATCACCTCACAAGATGAGAGCACTCTACTTTCTCCTAAATAAGACAAAGCTTGGGTATAAAGCTCATGCACATATGCAAAAATGTAGTGTGTGCAAAGAGACGTACAAAATTTTTTATCATTCATAAATAATTAAAAATATACACAATCAAAGTAAACAAAGCAATGTTTGATTAAGGAAAATGAATTAGAATATCAAATAAAAATTAACTAGTGAAGACTTAAGATGTCACATATTTAATTATTAGCTTAGCTTCCTAATTCCCTAGTGGAGTCACCAAGCTATCATAGCATATGAGTCTTAGAACTCAGTCATTAGACACAAAAAGAGTCATCATCAATCTTTTTTGTTTTAGTGTGATTGACCACATAATTGAATCTATTTTCCTAATGAGGTCTTAAGCTTAACTTAAGTTCATTAAAAAAAATAGGTTCTAATCTATGAAACTGATTAGGTTCAAAAGTACAATTACATGTGAGGAAGGAATTAGCAGCCTCACAAAGCCCATTCAAAAAGGTACTTAATTAATTATGTGTTTCCTTTATAGCCTTAATAAATTAATTTTACTTTGATATCCTAATTTATCTCCCTTAAAAATAAATAAAATGAGTAATATGAAAGTTCAAGCCCATGCCTGGTAGGTGGACCAACAATTAAATAGGAGTTGGCTTGGTCAAGTGGGCTATAAGCAAATATCAAAAGAACCAAGTAAGATGGGCTTGGATAACCTACAAATCTAACAGCTTAAGAAGCTGGCCTAATAAGTGGCCTTTAATCAAAAGTGCCCCGTGGCAACTAACCTAAAGTCCAAATTCTCATCATCAAAAGTACATCATTTTCACTAAGATACAAATCCTCTCTAAAAAAACGTAAGCCACTCTCTTCAATTTTTTCTCTCTCTAATGTTGATGCGTTCCTTCTTTCTCCAAAAAAACCCTCTCTTTTGCCTTCTTTTCCAAATTTCAGTCATCAGAATCTCATCAACCACCACACTCTCCATCACCGATCACCATTCACCGGTGCCGGAATCTCACCAAAATTCACTGCCAAAACCATTTCAAGCTAATCTTTCTTTCAATCCAACTCATTTTCGCTAAAACTTCCCTAAAATTCCTAGATCTAAATCTAAAAATTTCAAAACCCAAAAAAAACCAAGAACACTCTTTTTTACTAACTTTTCTTGTGTAATTTTTTCTCTATTTCTTTTGTGTATGTTGCTGCGTTTTTTAGGGGGTTTTATAGGTGTTTTTTTAGAATCTTGGTTTAATTGCAAATCTTTGATTTTATTTTTCTCGACTTTTTTTATTCTGTGAGAGGATTTTTTGGTATAAAACCTTCAAATTTGCAGAAGGATTATAGGGATTCCATTGATCTTTTGCTTCTTTTAATTGATCTTTTTTTTCCCCTTTAACCTTCCTTTTTTTTATTTTTTTAATCTTGATTTACTTTCATTTTTTGGTTTTTTTTTATCTTTGTTTGTGCATTTTTACCTTACTTTTAATGTTTATGGGAGTACCAGCCCAACACCATTACCTTATTGAATTTTGATCCATTTGGTTTATGAACCAATTTGGATTATAAACCCATCATTCCTAAGCCCTAAAGATCAAATAAAAATATAAAAAATAGAGCAAAAATAAAATGAGAAGAAAGAAGAAAATAAATAAATAAATTAATTAAGTCCTAGACAAATATGGTGTCTACAACAATCATTATCTAGTCTAATAATTTCGTACTAGACATTCTAGTAATTTTGAAACTATTCAAGTTCAATTAAAAGTACTTTTCGAGCTTAAGCCCACGCTACATTACTAAAAATGCTTAAGAATCCATAAATCCTTTATCTTTACCTTAGATGAGCTTAGATGCTTGGAAAAACCATAAAACCTTGGATTTAGCAACCAATAAAAATTTTTGGGCATTAAAACAATTATTCCATAGTTAAAAAATAAGCTTTATAGATTTCAAAGCTTAAAAATGAATTCTTTTTCATCAAAATTAATAAACCAAGCTTTGAATCAATAAAAGCGATGATTTGAAGTAAAAATGAGTTGAGAATGGTTTGAAAGGACCTTAGCTAGCAAAAATATGGCTAATGGTTGCTAACCCTCAAAGAATATATCATATTTATAGTTTTAGATGGAAAAATACCATTTTGCCTTTTTTATTTTTTTAAAAATAGCATCATCTATTGATAGATTAAGGTAATTTATCAATATATGGGTTTCACAATTCTTTTTAAAAAGTTCTTGAGTTGCTGTCTATCAATAGATACTGTGTATCTATCAATAGATATTCATCAAAATCATTTCTGGGTTCAAACGAAAGACATCTATCAATAGATAGAGAATATCAATCAATAGATAGAGAATATCAATCAATAGATAGACTCTGGTAAGCAAAAATAGACTTAAAACCTTGCCATTTCAACTCCCTCTTTACCCAAAACCTTGTAAATCATCTTATACACCAAAACATGAATTTTTCTAAGCTTAAAAACTTAATTTAAGTGTTTCAAATCATCTTTATGCATGCTCACTTAAGGAGTTTCTTAACATAGTATCATAAACGAAGTTGGGATTTCACAACTTTCGCACATGATTATGACTGCTTAATGAATGAATGAATGAAGCGGGCCATACCCATTAGGGTCCATGTGATGTTCATATCCCACCATAAAATGGGATGTGATAGTAATCTAGCTTAACAATAAGTTTTAAGAGTTAACTAGCTACAACATCTTGTAATCTTACCTTGGTGAGCTTGAGAAGGTTTAATCCATCACAAATCCTTGAGTTTACAGATTAAAAACAGATTTGTTAGAAATCTAGAAATTATGAAAATCAAAACTAGAAGTGTAAGTGTGAGAAATGAGAAAACTTTATCTCTAGGAGTGTATAAAATCAAAAGTTGAGCTTGGGAATGATTTTTAAACATTTCAAGATGATATTTGATGTTTGGAGTGAAAAAAGAGAAAAAAAAGGTGGAAACGTTCTAGTAAGGATGAATGAAGGCAACAAATTCTTAAATGATTGTCAAAAGTCCAAATGACCTTTATGTTTTCAAATCTATGTTTGATCTATTGATAGATCGAGCAAATTTGTTGATATATTTGGTTTTGTAGATGATGAACATCTATCAATAGATATTGTCCAGCATGCACTTTGGGTGTCCTTGGTAGCCCTTAACACGTCCTAAACTTTTTTACATTTAATACCATTTAAGTAAACATCCTCAGTTTTATTTCTTTCCATTTGCTTAAGATATTTAGTGTAAATAACAAACACCCCCTATTTGGATTCAATAAAACAATCTAAAAAATCCAATTCCAAAGGAATCAAATCTAAATTTTGGTTCTAAGAACAAAATCGAAAAACTTCAATTGAAATCAAATTTGTGGCTCATCTTTGCCATCGCAAGCGTGCTTCAAAAATTATGGAAAAATCATTTTTGGTTGTCTAAATATCAAAGGAACCATTATTGCCAACTTTATTTCCAATAGATTGTTTTATAAAAATCACATATTTTGACCCCTTCCAAGCTTAGAAATATTTTTGCTTTCAATGCTGATAGGTAAACAAGTTTGCAAGGTCATCAAAGATAGAAAACATGGAAAGGACTGTAATCAAGAAATGAAATCATGTATGATAAAGGATAAAAAAAGACTCACCAAGGAAAAGTCCAATATACCATTGGGTCAAATTACCATCTCACCCTTATGAAAAAATTAGGATTTTATTTAAAGGTAAGGACACTTAAGGTTGTTCATTTTATGGTTTGTTTGAAGTTTAGAAATTTATTAGAGGTTAAATGGAAAATATTCGATGACTTGAGTAGTTTCGAAATTGGGTTTTGCTAGAAATTAAGGTATGTACTCTAGGAATTATTTTTTTAGGTGATTGTCATAGCTCAAGATTGTAGACAAGCAAGATTTTGGTGACTCAAAGCTTAGGAAAAGAATATGCTTCTTGTCAAGGTGAGTGGGTATATCTTTTTAAGTATTTTGGATATGTAAATGAAACGTATTTTGATGAGCTATTTACCATTGCATGATTTAAATGATTTTGGTAAAACATTGGTTTCAAATATCTATTCAAATGTCTTGAAAGAAGTTTTCAGACTATTTTGTAAGCAAATATATTACAATGAAGTAGCTTTAAATCGGAGGCATAAGCCCTTTCAAATGATTTTCTTCGAATATTCCTTCCATGGTATGGTAAAGGTGCAAATTACATGTGAACATCAAATGATGTGTATGGATAAATAATATCCCTTATTTAATATTGATATAGAAATATTGAGGATGATAGCCATGTGAGCATTGGCTTTATATATCTATATATATAGGCTTGTTGTTGCATACACTTATGTTGGTTATGATGAATGCAATGTATGGTTATATATATAAGAGTTGTGATAGTGGTATTGATGTGTGGTTACATGGATGATGTGTGGAGACATTGATGCAGAAGGCCAAAGCTAAAGGGCCCAAAACTCATCATGTGTGATGATACGATGGCATAAAGAGTATAGATGGAGGGCTTAAGGCAATCTTGTTATTGTTGTTAGAGATGGCGTATGGGTGTAAATAGAGAGCTGAAAACCATTGAGGCACTTGTGATTTAGACAACATACTAGCGAATATGTAGGGCCAAAGTCTTACATCATTATATATGGCAATAGAGTATAGACAGAGGGCTCAAGTTTACGATATTAGTGTCAATTGGAGGACACAGTGTTGGTATGCGCGGAGGCACCTTTATATAAATTTTGTTTGATGATATTAAGATAATTGAATACTAATATCTGATTGCTTGATAGCTCATTGTTTGAATATATATTCGTATGTGGTAGACACTAGAATAGGATCCTATATGATTCGAGTACAAATCCTTATTAACCTAAGGGGTGGAATTACAGTTAGGGTACAACCCTTGCAAGGGATCCAATACCCCGATAAAGTATAACATCCATGTTTGTTTTTGGTACACTCTCAATCTTTTATTTCACAAATGAGTTATGAAATGTGATATTTGTTATGAAGACATTTGTTAGATTTACAACCTCATTTTCAAGATTTGAATGAGAAATCTATGATTATTCAAGGATGCATGTTTATAACAAATTGATGATTTGTGCTAAAACTCTTTCCCCTTGGCTTGTCCCCTACTCATATCCATTTACAAAGTCTTTGTGACTCACCCGCTATTTTCCTTATTTTTGTTTTACAAATCAAGAACTCACTTGGCTGGGCATATTGTGGAGGAGTAGTCCAACTCATATGCAGTAGGTGTGGTAGAGCTTTCTTTCCCGCCTTATAGTGTAACTGCACTCTATAATGTTGAGTCAAGTTTTTTGCTGTTTATATTATGAATGACACTTGGTCATACAAATAAATGTTGATACTCTCATTTTTGTTTATCATTGTGAATCTTGTGTTGAACCTTGAAAATCGGTGCGGACCAATGTGGATACCTATGGTGATTTACTTGTGTATTCTATGTTTGAATGAATGAAATTTGAGAAGTTCCACAATGATATGATGATATTTACTTATTTATGAATTTTTATTATAGCACATGGATATTATATGAATGTGATGGATGATAAGCCCACATATGTTGATAAAACTTACTTGAGTTTAGTGGGTCATACCTACATAGATTTATGCACCGATCACAATCCTTCAAGAAATGGGATGTGACATCCTCGTCTTCCTGTCATCTCCTTCTCCCATAATACTCCCTACCCATATATTTTGCGATATTCATCCCAATCCTTTGTTGTAGTATCGGATTTCCATTGAGGTTTACAAATGCCCTTCTTGCCTCGACAATGTTACCATATCGAAGAAAGCCAAATCTGCTTCTTTTTTGAGCTATGAAGATTTCCTGAACAGAGCCACATCTCTCAAAGAACCTCTAAAGCCAACTTCTGGCCGTCCTATCTAGAATATTATTGACAAACACCGTCCCTAAACTTCCTTCTCGCACAACGTTCCAACTCAAATAAGTGGGTGATAGCTTACAGAATATGGAGAAGAAATACAATTGGTGGATTCATCCAAAGAAAATTATAAATTTTAGGGAGTTACCTCTTAATGTAGATTACCGTGTGATATTCATAATGACTATCATCATGAATAACCAAGAAATTTAATATATTATAGATGATTTAAAAAAAAAAACTTAAATGTTCAAGTGATTTTATCATGTATTGAACTTATGGCCTGGTTTGCTTATAATTAAACCATTTCGATTATTGTAAATGAAACTAATTGTAAATGATATGTGATTTTCAATGTCCTAAGACAAAATCCAAACAATAATGAAACTATAATTAATAATTATAACTACAAAATTTGAAAGTTGAGTAATAATTTCAGATAATTGTTTTTTTTTTCTTTTAGGTATCAAATCTCTTTGACAAATATTTTCAGCTGTATATAAAATAAATATAATTACTATACACAAATCATTAATTTTAGATATCAAATATCTATTAAGATGAAATGGGTGATATTCTTCAAAATCTAAACATAGCAATTCCCTGGAGAATTAACAGTTTAACGCTGAAATTTGTAAACAGATAAAGAAAAAGTAAATAAAATCAAAATTATAGGGTACGTATTTCGTGTGTCCCAAACATAATTGTATAAAATGATATTTGCTCAAAATCTACCTCATTTAGCACAGCTGTATGATTTCAGATTGGGACAGCGCAACGGTGGCTAGTTCCTTTGCTATTTCAAGCTACAAAAACTCTTCTGAACCACCTTATTAATGAGCCCCAACGAGCCCATGGGTAGCTGTTGACTTTACTACCCAAGCCTATCAACTATTCATCTCCGGCTGTCACATATCACAGCTGTTTACTTATTTGGACAGTCCTAATAATGTGACAGCACTCCCATCACTTTTAGATGTGTCCCACGCCTCATGCCTTAATCTATTTTGAATAGATTTGTCCCCCAGCTCCTGCCCTTGCCCATTTTTGCAGCTCCTCCTCAGTCCTAGATCATCCGCCATTCCGCTCAAAGGTGTCATGTCAACTCCATTATTGTACTAATCACATACTTTTGTTATTTCTAATAACTCTCATATGCGCTTTTTGTGATCAAGATAAGGGAGAGTGTAAATTATAATGCTTGATGATTTCTTTCTTAAAAAAAATATAACAAACATGTCATCAGCGTTGTTCATTTGCTCCTTGTTGGTATATAATTAATATGAAGAAAAAAAAATGAAAAGAAAAACTTCAGGTATGTATAATTGTATCATTCTTTTACGTGCATTCAGGAGGCAAGACTTTAAATCTGGATGTATCTTTACAGTATGAGTAAAACATGAGCTTCCTTCTTGCCCAATCCATGGCGGTTATCTGTTGATTTGATAGCTTAACAAAGTCAGGTCCTCCGACGGGGTCCATGCTTGAAAGGCTGGAGTTGGAACAAGATGAACCGGGCTGCGGAGGATTTGTTATACAGCCAGCCATTTCCATGTCCGCAAACGAAGCTACAAATGGGGCATACTTGTAATTGACAGGGTATTTGCCTCCATGAGTTGCCCATTGCGACCCATCCCATATGGTTACATAAAGCGACATTGGCTTTGATGGATATGCGGTAGAGAATTTGCCGTTGTTTGGGAACTCTCTCACTGGTATATTATCCACAAGGAACCTGCATATATATACATATATATATATAATTATTTGTTCAAGGCTAGTTGTTCATTATCCCAATAAGTTAATCAAACATGTCAGGTTCTTTGGTTTTTTATCAATGGGTTTCAATAATCTTACACTATATGGTGGCTGTTCCAGAGAATGCTGTAGTAATGGTGCTGCTGTGTTGGATCAAACCAGAAATAAAATTTCTCTTCCCTTCCGGTACTGACACCATTTGCATAGACATTTGTTTGGAGTACCCAGTCAATTCTCTTATCATGCCCAAGCAGTTCAATATCAATCTCATCATGGCTGTGAGGATACATGTCTGCATTAGACAACTGCATACATTCAACTTACGGTCAGAGTCTGTCAATGCACATGACTAATCACAGGTCGATTCATACAAGTTAAATGTCTTACATAGAAGGCTACCACGACTCCAGATGTGAGACCTGCAGGCAACTTTATTGTTGCACTGAAAAATCCATAGTAATATTTGTTCCTGGAAACCAATCCTGACCCTGTAAAACATCATTGAAAGACTGGAGAATAAACCCAGAGGCCAACTCGGATTCTAAGAAAGTTAAGTCAATAGGGACTTGATTTTCACCTGAGGTTTTGTCGAGAGCAAGAGTGGCCATGGACCCATTGTTGATCAACTTTATATTTGGTCCACCAAAAAATTTAGAAAAACCCGTATCAACTGAGACATGGCTAAGCAAGTCTGTTAAACGTGGAACGCTGGGAGTGGTGTAGTGCCTGCTGTGTGAAGAAGCCACACTTGTCATACAAAACACCGAGAGACATATAAACAAAGTATGTTGCAATATTGCCATGGTCTCTCTAAATTGAGATCGACGCAGGGAAAGGAAATGGCAGCTTTGGCTATATATGGGAAAAGGAAGAGCGTAATTTAAGCTTAGTTGTTTCTAGCTGGCGACCCTTTTGTTGGTATCTTTCATGTGGGTTTGATTTTGAGATGCTTGGCACAGCTCGTGGGGTTGCTCAAAAGTTTGGACCATGATTTCTGACAATTAATAAGTTGATGGGCCCAACCTAAAGCTTTTTCTATTTTTTTTTTTTGTTGTTTGCCAATTTCTTATTCTTTTCCTTTCAAGAATTCGGAGTCACTTCGTTTGCCCTTCTCCACTCTTCAGTTTAAAGAAATGGAAAGTGAAATATAAAACAAATGTAAACAGTTCTTTGGGGTGTAAGTTTTAACAAATTCTGTACCTCTGGTGTGGTCCAAAGATTCTTATGGCCCTCGATGAAAAACGAATTGTTTGTCCATAATGGGTTCGGTTCAAGTCTTTGAATTTCCCCTTTCCTTTTCGTATATTTCAGTTTTTCTCCCAACTGGGATTTTGGGACCTCAGGTTGTTAAGTGATACTACTCAATCTAGGCGGCTGTAGCATATTGCTATGAGCATCGGCTGAAGCATGCTTTTGATGATTGCGTTGGCTATTTTCCTTGTTATTGGCTTATTCAGGTTGCTCCGTACTCCTTAATAGATTGCTTGTGTATGATAAACTCTTATCCTCGAGCAATTTTTGCCCAAATTGGTATCTCGAGAGACGGTAGCGATATTTAAATAAGGAAACTGATCCTTTGCAAACCTGGAGAACAAGTTCAGATAACTGACATACATTACTGGATTACAAATAAATATATCATTAAGCTAATATAATTACTGAATCAACAATGTAAATTCTGTCCATTTATTGACGAAACCATAAAATTTCGTCCAACAATATATAAGATAATAATTTATTATATATATTTAAAATGTTTTAGACATATAAGACATTTTACTTTGACTTATTGATTGGTAAAATATTTTTTATTTAAATATTTTTCTTTTAAAATAGAAAATATTGAATTTTTTTTTAAAAAATCTTTTCAACTTTATCAAATGAATATATATACAAAAGGCATCGTTGTTTAAGATTAGGTTGAGATTTTCTAGAATTATGTTATTATCTGTAAACATGGATAATCAAGGAAGGGTGGTCATGATTAGACATGTCTATTTTCTTTTTTTCAGTGTAAAAAATAGAACTAATCCGCCAGAAGTGTTTTAGCTGGATTTGAGAGATGGATGCATGATATGACACTTGTAAGTTACGCAAACGGACATCAAATGCATTAATTTCCAGTGGAAGTTGCCTGGACATGTAATAACAGACTTGAAAAGGCCGAGATTCTAAACTTGTGAAAAAATTGACTTGTAATTTTTTTTTTCGATTTTGATTGATTCTTTTGTATATTTAATTATCATGACAGTAATGATTTTGCATTTAAGATATTAAATTCTGTTGACAATAATTGTATAAAAGTTTTAGCAAAACCAAACAAGATGAATATTAGTAAATGTCCATTTTTATTTATTGAAATTGGAATGTTTCATTAAATAGAATGTAGTATACCTTCACCAAACATACACTTAAGCTCCATGGATGCATACCTTACATCCTTATTCAATGAACCTCATATGGGATAATGGGAACATAATCTTCATGGAGTAGAACTTGGACTTTTAACCCATTCCACTGCATCAATGGAGTCACTTTCTATCAATAATCTATAAACAAAAACCCATTTGGATACAGTAAAAATCAAGAAAACTTTCTTAATAGTTAAAAGCTCAGTCTCATTTGATTCAACAAACCCAATGTAACGACCTCTTCCCTCAATTGTTAACGGCGTCCGAGACTTGCAAGTGAACCCGTCAAATTCTGAACAAGCCTTAGTTAAGCTTTCAAGCAATTTAAACTCAACTTGCAATTATAATACTATAGGTCACTTAAACCAAATGATCACAATATTCAAAACGTATCATCTAGATACCAATAACCAGGTTTAATAACTCTACAATATATTCAACATAATAAGTGATAATCATTACACAACCTCAAGTTTTAGCAAATACATTTCCACAAACTATTTATCATTATAAGTTTGACTACTTGACACAACACGATCTCTAGGCAGCGGAGTGACACGGAGTGGAAGTCTAATAGATGCCATTACCTATGTTGCAGCTAGTCTCGATGTGCTGAGCGATGCACATAAGTCCTCAAACTTTTTTTTATTTAGCATAGTGGATATGTGTCTCAATCATGAATGCATTCCCATTTAACTTCAAATGTAAAAAATTACACATAAGTCTTCAAACTTTTCTTTATTTACTGGGTGACCCTCCAAACTTTCATGCTTTATAATTTGGTCCTTCCAACACTTCTTAAATTTTAATTTCCTTCTAGTTTCCTTCCTTTACATATGTACAAATATAATATAAGGTTTACACCCCATCAAGGTGTCACCATAATATTTAAATATATACTTACCCCTTCGTACTCTATTTAATAAAGGCATGATGGCTCCACTAATGTCGTTTTTCTTTAAAATTCTTTCTTACTTCGTCTCCCCCACTTAGATTAGTCATATAATCCTCCTCCATGACTAATCTCAATAATAATTAAAATATCAATATTTTAATATTATTTTATTTCAAAATTCTCCACTTGTTTCCTCGGGTCCCAAAGTGTCTCACTTTCCCCGATTCACTTCCAAATCACCTTTTAACTACCTAATTCATCCTTGATAATAATATTATTATTTAATTATTATTTTATCACGTATGAAATATTTTATTCCAAAAATTCCTTTTACACATTACTGCTCTTTGGCTTTTAGATTTTCGTCAATTGACCCTTTTTCTTATCTATTGGGTCTTATTGACTCCTATTCGAGAATACGAGGTGTTACAATCTCCCTCATTTAAAACAAATTCGTCCTCACATTTACATAGAGTGGATTGATAGAATGTACCTTAATCTTGAACAAGATGTGGATATTCCTTTCTCATTTCCCCTTCGAGTTCCCAGGTTGCCTCTTCCACTAACCGGTTTTGCCATAAGACTTTTACTGAGGCAACTTCTTTAGAACATAATTGTTTCACTTGTCGATCTAGTATTGTTACTAGTTACTCTTCAAAATTCAATCCTTCATCCAACAGAACCAAATCATAATGTTTGACATGTGTCAAATCCTTAACATACTTCCTTAGCATAGACACATGAAAAGTGGGATTCACATGAACCAGTTCCATTAGTAAAAATAATCCGTATGCTGTTAGCCCAATTCGTTCCAAGATTTTGAAAGGTCCAATATATCTTGGGCTCAACTTCCTTTTCTTTCCTAATCTTTTACTTCGTTTTAATGGGGATACCTTAAGGAACACAAAATCTTTCACCTGAAACTCCAAAAGATGACGCCTATTATTTGCATAAGACTTTTGTCTACTTTGCGTTGCTCTTAGATGTTCCTTTACCAAACTCACCACATCAGTTGCTTGTTGCATCAAATCGGGACCTAACAATTTCCTTTCTCCCACTTCAAACCACCCAATAAGCGATCTGCACTTCCATCCATATAATGCTTCAAAAGAAGCCATTCCAATACTAGCTTGATAGCTATTGTTATATGCGAATTTCGCCAAAGATAACTGTTGATTCCATGTGGTCCACAAATCAAATACTATTGACTTTAACATGTCCTCAAGCGTTTGTGTCACCTGCTCGGACTAACCATCTGTTTGAGGATGAAATGCAGTACTAAAGTCCGAACGAGTGCCTAAAGCTTCATGTAAACTTCTCCAAAACTTATTAGTAAACTGTGGCCCTCGATCAGACACTATATTCACGGGAACTCCATGCAACCTTACAATACAATCAATGTAAACCTTGGCATATTTAGTTGACCCATAACTAGTCTTTATTGGAATGAAGTCAGTAGATTTAGTCAACTGATCTACTATTACCCAAATCGAATCATACCCCCCTCTAAAACGAGGCAATCTAGTCGCGAAATCCATAGCTACATGTTCCCATTTCCATTCAGGAATTGACAAAGGTTGTAGCAAACCTGGGGGTTTCCCATGTTCAACCTTAACTTGTTGACAAGTTAAGCACTTGGCTACATACTCGGCTACATCTTTCTTCCTACTTGGCCACCAATAAACCATTTTCAAATTGTGATACATCTTGGTGGCTCCTGGATGTGCCGTGTAGGTAGTAATCTTAGCTTCCTCTAAAATTTCTTCTCCCAAGTCATCTTGTAGGCGGTAATGTGAGCTTCCTATAAAATTTCTTCTCTCAAGTCATCTCGATCTAGCACATATGTCCGAGATTCATACTTCAACAATTCATCATCTCCATATACAAAATTTTGATCTTGCTCTCCAAATCCCAAGATTTTCATTACAAATTCATCTTGATCCTGAGCACCGTGAATTCGGTCCAAGATCATTGGTCATACTTGGAAATGAGCAATAAGAGCACTAGGTCCACAAATAACAATCTTGACCCCCATACTGCCTAGGCTTAGCCATCCATGCACTATGTTTCATCTTTCGCCTGTCAAATGTGCCAAACTTTCTATAGACTTCTGACTCAAGGCATCTGTTACCACATTCTTCTTACCAGGGTGATATTGGATGGCATAATCATAGTCTTTAACTAGTTCCATCCATCGGCATTGCATTAAATTAAGATCTTGTTGTTGAAATATATACTTTAAATTTGCATGATTCGTATATATTTCAAAGCTTTCACCATATAGGTAATGACGCCAAATTTTTAATGCAATTAATATCACTGCCATTTCCAAGTCATGGGTAGGATAGTTTTGCTCATGCCTTTTAAACTGCCTTGAGGTGTACGCGATAGCCCTATCATTTTGCATCAACACACATCCTAATCCAACTCTTGATGCATCACAATACACAACATATTCTCCTGGACCACTTAGTAAACTTAAGACTGGTGCCGAAATCAAACACTCCTTTAGTCTTAAGAAACTATTTTCACATTCATCAGTCCATTCAAACTTAGCTCCCTTTCGTGTCAACTTTGTCAATGGCATTGCGATTTTTGAGAAATCTTGCACAAATCAATGATAATACCCAGCTAAGTTCAGAAAACTTCAAACCTCGATAACCTCACTCGGCCTCAGCTAAGTTTGGATTGACGTAACCTTTTGCCGATCCACACTAATCCCTTCCTTCAATATCACACGTCCAAGAAAACTAACACTCTCTAACCAAAAAGCGCACCTAGAGAACTTTGAATATAGTCCATGTTCTCGAAGGGTTTGCAACACCTTCCGTAAATGTTGTGTATGTTCTTCGGGACTCTGAGAATACACTAAGATATCATCGATAAACACCACCACAAATTTATCTAAATAAGCCCAGAACACTCTATTCATTAGATCCATAAAAGCAATGGGAGCATTAGTTAGACCAAAGGACATTAGCAAAAACTCAAAATACCTATACCTTATACGGAATGCGATCTTTGGTATATCCTCTTCTCGAATTTTTAATTGATGATACCCGGAGCATAAATCAATTTTCGAAAAACATCGTGCTCCTTGCAATTGATCGAATAAATCATCTATCCTGGGAAGTGGGTATTTATTCTTAATAGTTACACTATTCAACTTTCAACAATCCATCTTTTTTCTTTACAAATAGTACTAGAGATCCACAAGGCGAAGTGCTTAGACGAATAAACCCCTTTTCCCTTAACTTTTGCAATTGTTCTCACAGCACGTGTATCTCTATGGGTGCCATCCGGTAAGGAACTTCAGATATTGGTTCCATGCTAGGAATCAAATTAATGCAAAACTTAACTTCTCTTTCTAGGGCAACCTTGGCAATTCTTCTGGGAACACATCTTCAAATTCATTAACTATTGGCACCTTTTTAATATCTGGAACCTCTTCCTCCATTAACACATCCTCCTCGGCTATTACACACGCCAAATGATTCTATTTTGTTTCCACTCTTGTGACTCTTACTAATATTCCCTTATTACACGGGCTTCGATGTCCATAGATGATAAATGGAACTTCTCCGGAAAACATAAATTCTACATATTTGTAGTGGCAATCGACATTGCCATAATAATTGTACAACCAATCCATTCCTAATATAGCATCAAATCCTAATGTCATTAATAATACCAAATCCACTAATGCCTTCTGGTGATTAATTTGAACTACACATAACTTATAAACAACTTTTGTTATATAAATCTCTTCAAAGGGAGTGGTCACTACCAATGGGTTTACTATTATTTCACAAGGTCTATTCAATTTTGACACAAAATTCGAGGAAACAAAAAAATGGGTAGCTCTAGAATCAAATAATACCAATGCTTCAGAACCATAAATTAAAAGAGTACTTGTCACCACATCATTAGAAGCAGGTACATCTTGCGGATCCATGGCAAATACTCTTGCTTGTGTTTTTCTAGAAATACCTTGCAGTGTTGACTCAGTAGGTTGAGTTCGGGAGGTATAAGCTATTCCTTTGCCTTTATCGGGTCAACCTCGCCTAGCTGGAGGTGAAATTGTAGATGCTATCATTAATGCTAGTTGTACATACCCACGACTAGTTTCTTGCAATCTCGCACCATAGGGGTAGTCTCTTCGCATATGTCCCATTTGACCACAATTAAAACATACATCATACGATTGAGCACATGGCTCCACATGCATAGTACCATAACATGCTCAATAAGGACTCCTCTGGCCCATCTAGCAACTGTTAGGGCTAGTCATTTCATTGCTAAATCCTTGATGATTACTTACTCTAGAAGAATTTCCATGACTAGGTGGACTACTAAATTAGGGGTCTCTCCTCAACCCTTGAAAGCCAGTTGACACTTTTTGACTTGACCTTCCAAAAGTCATTTCTCGATAAGTGTTCCTTTGACTAGTCTGCCCTTCAATCTTAGTCTTTCTTGTACTTTCACAAGGTGCTCTAGATTCCATACTACGACCCTCTATCAATCGAGCACAATCCACTTCATCAGAGTAGGAATCAAATCTCTGTCGAGCAATAGCTCTAAATAGATACTCAAATAGTCCAGCCACAAATCGATTCACTCTCATTTCTTCAGTAGGTACAAGGTATGGGGCGTATCTAGGCAATTGAGTAAATTACACATCATATTCAGACATCGTCATCCCAAGTGTTTGTTTCAAAGCCTTAAACTCCTTAGCCTTAGTTTTTCGCACACTACGAGGCATAAACTTGTCCATAAAGGCTTTATCAAATTCCTTCCAACCAAGCGGGCCGACATCACTAGGCCTACCCCACATGTAGGACATAATCCACTATCACTAGGCTACATTCTCAAGATGGAAACTAGCCAATGCTACTGACCTTATACTCGAAGCTCCTAAAGCACGACAAATACTTTTCATAGTATCCAAAAATTTACAAAGGTCCTCTTCCACAGTGGAAGTAGTAAATGATGGAGGTTTTAACTTCATAAATGCGGATAATGAAACTAAATCGTCTCCTTCGTCATCATTCGAATCATTCTCATCCTCTTCATCTGGTTCTTCTTCTTCTATCATGTTCATATTTGGGTCGTAATCTGGATCTTGTGAACTTGAATCCATATATTCTTTAGCCACACCAGCACATTGCCTAGTAAATTTTGTAAACTGTTAGGTCAAATTTCACAATCCAGCTTCTAATTCATCCAAAGTAGCACTCTTTAAAGTAGGTCCACTAGCCCCAATGCTATTCGTACTAGCACTCCTTCGATCACTTGAACTACCCTCACTCGAATGTCGGGAACTCCTCCTTCCCCTTATTCTAGGACGACCTCGACCTCAGGAGACAAAAACCCATAATTGCTCATCAGTCTCTTTGTGCACATCTGGCTCACCCGTAACCCTAAAAGATGCTCTTATCCGAGGTGGTATCCCAAACTTAGACATTGACAATCAATGCTCATTATTCAATCAACTCTTATAATTACACAAGGTAGTTTCTAAGATGTATAAAGAAGTCCACACA
>NW_018397286.1:611211-611933 GCF_002168275.2 Theobroma umbraticum
ATCACAATATTCAAAATGTATCATCTAGATACCAATAACCAGGTTTAATAACTCCATAATATATTCACCATAATAAGTTATAATCATTACACAACCTCAAGTTTTAGCAAATACATTTTCACAAACTATTTATCATTATAAGTCTGACTACTTGACGCAACACGACCTCTTGGCAGCGGAACGACTCGGAGTGGAAGTCTAAGAGATGCCATTGTTTACGTTGCAGCTACTCTCAATGTGCTGAGTGATGCACTTGTACCGATTACTTATCTACAAAAGGAAATAAGGGGGTGAGTCTCACAGACTCAGTGATCATCAACTTCGTGAGTAGGGTGTAGAAGATTTGAATGTTAAAAATATAAAAATACATGTAAACAAATTAACTCAAAAAGGAGGGTTTAAAGTAACCCAAAAATATAACATTCAAGAGCTTCGCTCCATCGGATCCCCACATGCCATGGCAGTCTCAATGATGTTGGCCGACATCGAAAAAATCAAGCAGGCTCAACTACATATCACAACTTGTGGCCTAGCCACGTACAATCACAGACCATGGCCCCAGCCATGTCTAACAGCTCATTGGCAACCCAAAGATTCTCTTGCTAGAGATCACTTGTGCACAAGGGTCACACTTAACCGAAGTGACCACTAGCCTACTCTCGAATTTCCTAGTTTGATAAAACCATTTAAAAATATAGTTGGGTTCTCAAAAGTTCATTTCA
>NW_018397286.1:612030-612142 GCF_002168275.2 Theobroma umbraticum
TCGTTTAGCATGGTGGATATGTGTCTCAATCATGAATGCACATCACACAAACTACAAGGCACATACTTGACATAAATCATATTAAAGAGCTTGTTTCCCAATTTCCAAAACC
>NW_018397286.1:612152-612246 GCF_002168275.2 Theobroma umbraticum
TATATATATATATATATATAGCTTATATATATATTCAAAGCCATTTTCAAAGTCATAACATCCACGATTTCCTAGTATTTCTACCAACTCATGC
>NW_018397286.1:612256-612612 GCF_002168275.2 Theobroma umbraticum
TTTGCATTTAAAATAAATCAACACGTATATATATATAATATTAAAGAGATTTTTAAAATAGACACTCCTTATTACCTCACAATATCAAGACTCTACGTCGCTATTGATTTAAGTGCGTATCTAACTAATTTTTACTTACCGGTCACTCGTTACCTCCTTCGGCATGCCACCATGGCAACTTTACTTACTTATACCCTTCTTAGCAATCATTCAAACCCAATACATTTAATTATATGCACAAATGGCAACAACTTTACCAAAGAAGTCTTAAATCTTTGCATGCATATTTCTTATCCTTTATTTTCTTCAACATTACATTCTCATAACCATTATAGATATTCTTCCTAACCCATAGT
>NW_018397286.1:612622-612840 GCF_002168275.2 Theobroma umbraticum
AAACAATTAAGGATTAGGCCACAATTTGTCTGACCTTTCCTCAATAATTCAACTTGAACTAAAATCCAGGAATCTCAAGCTCCTTGATAGCAAAATTTCACATTCCTTGTGATTCACCAACATGCATGGTTTTGCTTGGCTCCCATAAGGTATTCTTTTGCTGCACAAACATTTTCACACATCATAATCAGTTCAAAGAGCATAAATTCAACCAAACT
>NW_018397286.1:612850-613177 GCF_002168275.2 Theobroma umbraticum
ATCTTCCTTACCTTGAAATATTTAAGCTAAATTACCTAACTCTCCTTAAACTTCAACAATGGTGTGCGGGTGGGAGGAAATACCTCTCAATTTTTCTCTAGTTTCTCCAAGCCAAACCTTCCTTCCTTTCTCTCTTTTCTTTCCTTCTTTCCTCTCCTTTCTTTTTCTTCTTGGTTGTGGGAGAACCTCTCAAGGCCAAAGCCTTGAAAATGCCTTTGGTTTCCACATTTGTTCTCACATGGGCGGAATGCCCAAAGTTACTTACTTTTCATATTGTTTTCTTTCCTTTTTCTCTTTATTTTCTCTATGGGCAGATTGCCCAAAGCT
>NW_018397286.1:613451-613555 GCF_002168275.2 Theobroma umbraticum
CTCTTTTGGTCATTGGTCCAAAATCTATCCTAATTGCCTTCCATTTGCCACCTCATTTTCTTACTTTTATTTTTATTTCCTTTACCACCTATTTCTTCCAATTA
>NW_018397286.1:613565-613748 GCF_002168275.2 Theobroma umbraticum
ACAACTTTCCTTTATATTTTAATTGGTCATTTGTTACACCATTCAAATGACATGTAACCCACTTTCTTCTTTCTCCATTTGACCATTAAATGCACCAATCATATTACATGCAAATAAACTTTAATCTTATTCTTTCTTTTACTTCACATGGTAGGGGTCCCACATGTTCCCCACTAACTTCTC
>NW_018397286.1:613758-613991 GCF_002168275.2 Theobroma umbraticum
ATAATAATTTGCATGTAATAGTGAGTTTCATGTGTATATTTCATATTCCACCTAATCTAACTTTCCTTAGTTAATAAATTCCCATTTAACTTCAAATATAGAAAATTGCACATAAGTTCTCAAACTTTTCTTTATTTACTGTGTGACCTTCCAAATTTTCATGCTTTATAATTTGGTCTTTCCAACACTTCTTAAATTTCAATTTCCTTCTAGTTTCCTTCCTTTACATGTGT
>NW_018397286.1:614001-614213 GCF_002168275.2 Theobroma umbraticum
TATAAGGTTTGCACCCCATCAAGGTGTCACTATAATATTTAAATATATACTTATCCGCTCATGCTCTATTTAATAAAGGCACACGAGCCCCACTAACGTCGTTTTTCTTCAAAATTCTTTCTTACTTCATCTCCCCTACTTAGATTAGTTATATAATCCTCCTCCATGACTAATCTCAACAAAAACTAAAATATTAATATTTTAATATTATT
>NW_018397286.1:614223-614365 GCF_002168275.2 Theobroma umbraticum
ATATTATTTTATTTTAAAATTCTCCATTTGTCTCCTCGGGTCCCAAAGTGTCTCACTTTGTCCTGGTTCTCTTTGAAATCACCTTTTAATCTGCTAATTCATCTATGATAATATTGTTATTTAATTATTATTTTATCACGTA
>NW_018397286.1:614375-615100 GCF_002168275.2 Theobroma umbraticum
TATTTCAAAATATTCTTTTCACCCATTACTGCTATTTGGCTCTTAGATTTTTGTCAATTGATCCTTTGTTTTATCAATTGGGTCTTATTGACTCCTATTCGAGAATATGGGGTGTTACACCCAACAGGTTCAGAAAATAAAATATTGATAGCGTGATTACTTTTTACTCATTAGATGGTATGATTAAATAAATTTATTAGACAATTAAAAGTTAATGCTATGATTTTAATAACTATGACATTTATTTTTAATTTCCTCCAATATAATATCAGCACAAATTTGATTCATTGAATGTGATAGTACTATAAGTTAGTCTTTTTCTTCCATCAATATTAAAATGAAAATATTGGCATGACATTTATGTTCACGTACTGTTTCAAGCTCCCTTGAGCAATTAATCTTTGAATACAGGACGAATTTTCTCATTTGAATTCAATGGACAACCATTTAGTTAGAACACACTTAAGCTCTTAACAATTCGAAGTAAAAGGTGTATTTACTTTGTTTCATTGATTATTTTATTACTTATCTTTTTAAAATATTATAAATATAAAAGTAAAAAATAAAAAGTAATATCATAATTAATTTAAAATAAATAAATAATTAAACATAGTACCAATAACATAATAATTAGTTTATGTAGAAGTGGAATGCATCATTTTGTTTGTAATACCCCGTAACCTTATTTAATGATTGATGAGACTCTATTGAGGATAATAAAGGGT
>NW_018397286.1:615244-615361 GCF_002168275.2 Theobroma umbraticum
AGAGAGTTATATGACTAATCTAAGTGGGGGAGGGGAAGAAAAGAGGAAAATTTGGAAGAAAATAATGAGGTTAGAGGGAACCCGTGTGCTTTGATGAAATAGAGCACTATCGGGTAA
>NW_018397286.1:615461-616381 GCF_002168275.2 Theobroma umbraticum
TTTTTTTTTGAAAAAAATGGGCTAGCCCGACCCAACCTATGGGTTAGCAAAGGGTGGGTTGGGTTGAGGATTTTGTAGCCCATATAAAATATGGGCTGGCCTGGCCCAACCTATATTTTTCCAGCCCACAAGGGCTAGGGCCGGGTTGGGCCGAGCTGGCCCATATTGACAGGTCTAATCACAGACATTGGCCCCAGACATGTCTAACAGCCCGTCGGCTACCCAAAAGTTCTCTAGCTCGAGCTCACTTGTGCACAAGAGTCGCAATTAACCGGAGTGACAACCGGCCTACTCTCGACTCTCTCGGTTCATTAAAACCATTCGAAAAAAAATCAAATCAAGTTTTCAAAGGATCATTTCAAATCATTTGCAAAACACCGATCATGGTAACCTTCTAAAACCTCTTTTGCACCCCTTTACTATTTAAATCTTTTTGCACAAGGTTAAATGCCTAATCCGCATGGTGAATAAGAAATTATTCATGAATGCACTACACAAAATTCACAAGGCATACTTTTGACATCAAAACATTAAAAAGCTTGCTTCCCGATTTTTAAATCCTTTACGTATATAAACCGTATATATGTATATGTATAGTCAAGCCCATTTTAAATATTTGGCATTCACAAACTCCTAAAATCACTACCAGCTCATGCTTTCCTCAATTTGCATTAAAAATAAATCATTTCACATTCACAAATACATATGTACATACATACCAATTTATAAGATATTTTGAATTGGACACCCCTTACTCACCTTAAAATTTTGGGATGCTAATTTGCTACCAATTCAAGTATATAGTTCCTGATTTTTGCTGGATTTTTCCCACTCCAAGACACCGGTTCTCACACCTAAATTTTCTTTGTAGCCACAATTAAACCACACCTTAAAAATCAATTTACAAGCACACCTTCAAC
>NW_018397286.1:616391-616547 GCF_002168275.2 Theobroma umbraticum
ATTCTTACTTTCTTACCTTAGAACTCTTGAATCAACTCACCAATCCACTCCAATTTCAGCTATGGGGAAGGAAAAAGAAAGAACTTCTTGTAGAGGAAGGATAAAAGGAAGAAACAAGGGAGAAAATGGAGAAAAGAGCTTGAGGTTTGGCTGATT
>NW_018397286.1:616647-616902 GCF_002168275.2 Theobroma umbraticum
TTGCCTCTAGTTTCCATAATAATCAAGTTTCCAAGTATCCAGATTTTATGGAACAAGTTGAGTAAGACCCACCAATAGCTCAAACATACTCATGTAAAGTGTGGCCTTGAGTGTGCTCAACAAGCCTTCGATTAAAGAGCAGCTAGGTTATCTTGCTATATGGTGGAAGGCTACTTAATCATACGTGGTATGTGACTCAACATTTACCGAGGGATTTTATCCTTTTTGTTTTATTAAGGTCTCATTTGATTAGCA
>NW_018397286.1:616981-617200 GCF_002168275.2 Theobroma umbraticum
TACTAAGATGGTTATGGACTTTTCTACTTTAGTTTCCTTGAGCCATAAAAGGAACCTAGTTGGTCATATCTTAGGGGATAGCATACATTAAGCACTTCGTGCCTTAGCTTGCATGCACCTTTGGTCTCTATCTTCTGATTTACAAAATTTCTTTCTAAATCTAATCCTCTTTTTAATTACATATGAATGTAGAAACCTCGAGTTACATTCGAGGGGAAT
>NW_018397286.1:617210-617372 GCF_002168275.2 Theobroma umbraticum
GAGAATTTTACAAACCCAGAATGTAAGAGATAAGGTATGGTTCGCAGACCTTATTTGAAAAGATTTCCATAAATAGCAATTTAACCAAACATCCACAAACATATTCGATCTATAGTCCTTAACCATCAACAAACATCCATAATCTAGTTATAAACATATGAA
>NW_018397286.1:617678-617849 GCF_002168275.2 Theobroma umbraticum
ATCAAGGCATTTACTTAGCTCAAATCATATTTGAATTAATTCTATTAGTAAGTTTTAATTAAACTTCTTTAATTAGAAACCTAAATTAATTTAGGCAACCTCCTAACTTGAGTATCTGTCATAGATCATTTTAAAAGGTTACATGATACAAATCATGTGTCCTAAATATTT
>NW_018397286.1:617859-617964 GCF_002168275.2 Theobroma umbraticum
CTTATCCACCTTTTAATCTTGTGTTATCCATTCACTAATTATAGATTTCTTATCATCATTAGAAGTCCTAATTAATTAGTAAGTTTATCTTAATTAAAATCTATC
>NW_018397286.1:618064-633192 GCF_002168275.2 Theobroma umbraticum
CATGTGGGGATCCGGTAGAGCGGAGCTCCCGGATGTTATGAAGTGGAAACAGGTCCACATGTTGTTGTTTTGTACCTACTCGAGAGTGATATTTCTTTTGGTTTTCACACGATGAAAAATAATAGTTTTTCTATTGCTCCCTTGCTTATATCATGAAATTTGATTTAATTCTCTGTGTAGGAGATGAATTATGAAATTACGCGTAAGCTTGGTAAATGTTGAATTTTACGGGAGCATGCATGATGACATTTAATTACTTTAAACTCGATGTTAAGTGATTTTGATGGTAGGAATCTTTTCATGACTTGGGTTGATATTTGATTTAAATGATTATTTACCATAAATTTACTTATTTTCATATAAGGCACAAACTTCCCTTTTTGAGTAAATTGTTACATATATTCTTATGTTTTTAAATTTTTAAATCTTTTGCCTTTAGCTTGTTTCCCATCTACACCCTACTCACGCGGTCGATGATCACCAAGTCTATGAGACTCACCCCACTTTACTTTCTTTTGCAGATAAGTGATCAGTTTTAGAATTGTGTTCAACATATCGAGGGTGACTATGCCCTAGGTATGACATCTCTAGATTTCCACTCCGAGTCACTCCGCTGCTTAGGGGTCATTGTTTATAAAATAATTTGGGGTGTCAAAATCGATAGTCTTTAAAGATGTAAATGTTAAAGCGTAAGACTATGTGGAAATATTTAAATACTATGACTGTTATACATGTAGTTATTAAACTTAAATGTTTGTATCAAATAGTTATGTTTTAATCATTATGAATATTTAATATAAATGATTATTTGTGTTAATATTTAATGTGGTGTGGAGATTGAATTAAGGCTTATTTTGGATTTGGCGAGTTCACTTGCAAGTCTCGAACGCCGGTAGCGATCGAGGGGAAGAGGTCGTTACATTGTTGCCTAAAAAATTGCATATTTTATATATAATTTTTCAAATATTTTGTTTCCTTTTTGTACCTATACGCACCATTTGTTTTACTTTTTCTTTTAAAAACAAAAATCACATAGTAAAAAAGGAAAACAAACAAAGCCTATTAAGTAAATGAAACTTAAGATAGATAGGGAGAGAGAGATTGGCTTTTTATATAAATTAGAATATTAAAAAAAGGTTAAATGTTTCATACTTCATTGCTTTTAAGGCCATTAATCAAATTAAGTTCAAAGAAGACTCATGCAAAAATTGTATACATATTTTTTACTTACTTTTAAATAATAATTATGTATAACGTCATATTCTATTTTTGAAGGAATCATGATTAGCACTAGGATCTAAGTGGCTATCACACACTAGACCCCAGAGAGCATCTTAACGTCATTCCATCATCAATCAATCACATTTGACTCATTTGCTATCATCGTCATTATACATGCATAGAACATTAGGCATCATAATTATAAACATCCATCCATAGGTGTCAACCCATGGATATGGACTTCTCAACATAAATTTTGTGTACGCTTTCATTTGTAATATTTGTACCTTGTACAATCATGTAAATTCTGTAAATGCACACCATGTGCTCATATGGGCTCACAAGACATCATTCATAATATTCATAAAATCTCGAATAAGAAACATACCAGTCAATGGCTTAACATTCCAATATCCACAAGTATATACAAATAGAAATAAAAGACTAACTCGTCAAGCAAAACATGACCCAACTCTTTAAGCTTCAAGAGGTTGTTATGTCACCTACCTAAAGAGGAACAGGCCATGTTTTTGTGACACGAGTGCTCAATAGCTATCACTGATCTGTAACAAAATAGGGAAAACAAATGTGAGTCACAAAGACTGTGAATGGATATGAGAAAGGGAGAAGTCAAGGGGGATTTATGAACATAAACTGTGTGTATGTTTTCATTCATAATATTTGTACCCTGTACAATACATGAAAATTTTGTAAATGCACCTTATGTGCTCATATGGGCTCACAGGTCATCATTCATAATATTCACAAAATCTCATATAAGGAACTTACCATTCAATAGATTAACATTCCAGTATCAGCAAGTATATATAAACATAAATAAAAGACTAACTTGTCAAGCAAAACATGACTTGACTCCCTAAGCTTTGAGACGCTACTATGTTACCTACCAAAAGAGGAATGGACCATGGTTCTGTGACACAAGTGCTTAATAGCTATCACTGATCTATAACAAAATAGGAAAAACTAATGTTTGAGTCGCAAAGACTCCATGAGTGGATACGGGAAGGGGACAAGTCAAAAGGTTAAAGCTTTAGCATAAATAGAACATTTAAATAACTATGCATGTATGAACCTTCAAATATGCATTTAATGAACTTGTAAAAGAACAATCATGCCTTTAAACAATTTTATTAATTCTTTTGAAATAAATTCCAAACCTTTAAATCTTTGAGTGGCAACTCGGTACACATTGTAAATACTTTTCATACACTTAAAGTCAAAAAATCCTTTAGAAAACAAATTTGAGAATAAAACTTTTTGAATCAATCCAACAAGGATTAAGCATTCATCATCCCATATCATGGTTTCAAGACTTACCTTCATGGCTCGACTACCATGCACATGAACTCAAGGGATTCAAACTATCCAACTCCATTTCTCAAATATCAACTTTACCTTTTTCCTTCATTCATAATAGATTAAGGAACC
The DNA here is from genome assembly GCF_002168275.2 of Theobroma umbraticum. Classification (NCBI taxonomy): domain Eukaryota; kingdom Viridiplantae; phylum Streptophyta; class Magnoliopsida; order Malvales; family Malvaceae; genus Theobroma; species Theobroma umbraticum. Next base: position 620,735 of record NW_018397286.1, read on the forward strand.
TCATTCCGACATTTAATGAATCATACAAAAAGAAATGGTACACATCATATTCATTAAATAAAATCAACTACAACATTAACATTCTTCAAATAACATTGTTAACGGAATAACCCTTGTCAACCATGGGCTTTAATGGTATATCTCCCGTTAGACATGAGTACGTGCAAATGGGGGAATGGAATTATTGCCTCACTCCCCTTTTCTCTTTAAGAGATGGTAATGGAATATCCTTTTTTAACTTATGGTAACATTGAAATGGAATCACTACCTCATTCTTTTTCTTGATAGATGATGATGGCATATTTTTCATTACCTTATAAGATTTGCTAACGGAATTACCCTCGTTAACCATAAGCAACAATCAACATTTCAAATCATATCATCGAATACTCATTTCATAATTCACCATCATTCATCAACCATATTGTCTACATTTGGCATTATATCAAGCCCTCAAACTCATATCATATGGTATGTGGAAACTACGTCACATACATAGCATCATATCATTCAACATGTACTCATTCTCATATCATGGGGTATGTGGGATTTACATCACATACTTAATAACATAGAATTCAACATGTACTCAATCTGATGTCTTATGGTATGTGGAAATTATATCACATACTTAGCAACATGTTTTACACCTCATACTCATTCTTAATTCATATGGTATGTGGCAACAACATCACATATATCTCAACACCCATACATCATGTGGTCATTCATAACTCATTTAATATGTGGAATTGTCATCACATAATCATAACAGCTTAGCATGCGTCAAGCATTTCATACACATCTCATTAAAATGGTGGTGTTGCTAAAAAACACTTGAAAGGACTTGTCCCCCTTGTTGAAAACTAGCATGTAATAGTGTTTATATATATATATATATTACTTGAAAAGTGTTTCCAAAACATGGGTTCAATCACAACTCATTTGTACTTACAAATAGTTTTGAAGAATCATATTCATCATTAAATCATTCAAATCATGCTTTCAACTTTACATACTAAAATAGTTTGAAAGTGGTGTATCCACTCACCTTTACAAAAGCATGAGTCACATCCCATTTTAAAGGAATCGTGACCAAGGCATGGACCTATGTGGGTATCGTCACAACCCAAATGCAAAGGCCATGACCAGCGCATGAGTGTAGTAAGGGAAGCTCACGAGATCCAAGCAAGCCTCATAATATCAAATCAACCAAATCACAAACATAAGTCCAAAATGTTCTATAACCAACACATAGTCATTTCAAAACATAGATTCAAACTTTGTAAACATTGCCCATTGGCATAATCAATCCAAAATGTATATACACTATGATCAAAAGCCATAGCTTGGCTAGAATAATGGGCCCCAAGCCCATAAAACAATTGAACAAAACCAAATAGGAATGTTATACCTACATAATACAAAATATAGTTTATTTTGTAATGGCACCAAGTTTAAAACCAAAATCAGAGTGCGAAAGTTGTGAAATCATAATTTTTCTTATGATAAAAATTGATAAAAATCTAAACTTTGTGGATTATAAATTAGTGATGATTATCAATGAAAGTTTCTCATTATTTGATGTTCAATCTCTCCATATTATCGAGTTACATTCATGGAAAAATGATGGTTGCAAGAAAGGATGGAAAAAGAAACCAAAGATATTGATTAGGCTTTAATATGATAGCTTATGGATTATGTGAATAAATTATGATTCCATACAATGTCGGATGTTGGATGAGTTTACCCAACTATATTGACTTGAAATTCTTTCTATGATGATGTTATAGCTAATGTAATATGATTGGATATGAGTATGATAAGAAATTATGGCCAAAAGAAAGGCAATTTTTACAAATCTAAGCTTGAAGGATTGATTCTAGGGCAAGAGAGGTCGATTCCAAGGTGTATATATGAACTTTAGAAAGCTATTGGCAGTGTCTAGAATCTACCTTAAATAAAGAAAGTTCGATTCTTGCAAGTTAGAATAGCTTTTGGATTAAAAGAATTGATTCTTAGAAATTAAGAAGTTGATTTTTGCAAGGCAGAAAAGTTTTTAGACTAGAATGATTGATTCTAGGAAATCAAGAAGTTGGTTCTTGCAAGTTTGGGATTCCAAAGAATCGATTCTTGGGAATATAAAACCCAACTCAAGCCCTAAAATTCATTTTACACTTTTTTAGCCTCTAGCTTGTCCCTTAGCACCATCCAAACCTTTTCCTAACCTTCCAAGACCCCAGTGACCAAAGATTCAACCTTCCAACTCAAATCTAAGATAGGATTTGGCATTTTTGAGTTTAAATTTCATGGGTATGATGTAACACTAGGATTTTCTAATTTCAACTCAGTTTAATCTGTTTTTGAGCTATAGATTTTCTAGGTTTTATTCTTCAAGGAGGTTGCAAAGTAAGGAAATTTAAGGTTGTTCATTTATGGATTGAGCTTAAAGTATGGAAATTTATTGGGACTTAAAGGAAGGATTTTTCTATAAATTTACTAGTTTCAAAAACTAGGTTTTTGTTGAAAACTAGGAGCTTATGTTAGGATTTGTGTTGTTAGGTGATTGTTAGGGCATAAGACCGTTGATGAACAAGATTTTGGTGACTTGAAGCTAAGGAAAAGAATATGCTTCTTGCCAAGATAAAATTGAGCATGATTTGTCAATGAAATTTCTTTACATGACATGGATGCTATATTGATTTCAATAAATCACATTCCATGAAAGAAGAAGTTTCCAAGGATGTTTTCAATCCACTTTGTAGGAAATATCTCTAATATGTATTAGTTTTCAACAAGGGGAGACAAGCTCTTTTAAATGATTTTATTAAAATATTTCTCGATTGGATGTATGTTGCACAATTGGTTTTTAGCTAAGTAAAAACCCAAGTGGATGAATACATACTTGCCCATTTATGTGTGAAAGTGAAATATTAGACAAAACAATTCAACCTTTGTGCTAGTGTGGGTTGAATGAGACACCTCTACAAAGTGGTGGATGTGGATGATAAAATGCCTACAAACAAAGTTATGAGAGTGGATGAGTAAGTCTCTACCACTTAATTATTAAATGTGGATGGTTAAATGCCCACAAAAATAAATTATGAAGGTTGATGAGCAAGTGTACACCACTTAATGATTTTGGGTGGATGTAATCATATCCATTGATGAAATTGTGTGATGGATGGAAAAGATAGAATGTGAGTATCATAAATTTTAATTGTTGATTGTTATGCAATGATAATGCCTTAAGTATATATGAAATTGCCATGAGTGCATAAGGGCAAAATGTGGGATATCGTACCACACGTATATAGAGGCCAAATGTGGGGTGTTGCACCACACGTGACAAAGGCCAGATGTGGGGAGTTATTCCACATGAACACTCAGACCAGATGTGAGGCGCCATACCACACATGACAAGACCCAGATTTGGGGCGTCGTACCACTCCCTTTATAATTGCAATGGTGAGGTGAACATGCCAATTGTTGAGGTGGTGATATCCATGCCTAAGTTGAATTATTGGAAATGTTCATTTAATAATGCTGATGTGTTACATTGACAGATATTTATTTATGTGTTAAAAGGTTGATATGGAGCTATTGAGTGGGAAAACTCATATAGAATTTCTTAAATCCCCAAGCGGGAGGTAATACCCAAGGTATGGTGTTAGCTTTATTCTTGTTTTGACATGACAAAATTGTTTGAACTTAATGAGGTTTGAAAGAGAAAGATAGTTTTTAGTATGAAGAAAATCCTCAAAGGATTGTTAAAGCTAAACTTAGAAGAAAAATATATTGAAATGCTTTGCTCGTTTAAACATGTTTTGAATATGGATAATCTTGCTCTTAAACTTAAAGAAATATCCCTTAATTTTCTCAAAGGTCTCTTATTTTCAAAATCAAATGTGCCAGCCTAAGAATCAAGTTTTCAAAAGAAATTACTTGATTTTTAAATGAAAAGGAAGGAAAAACTATTTCTTTAACTGTATGAAGAATCGATTCTGGAAAAAAAGGAATTAGTTTTTAAGTGAAGATCAATCGTGAAGAGGCGATCCTGAGAAAAGAAAAAGTCGATTCTTGAAAGACAGAAGCTTTAGGTTTTGTGAAGAATAGACACCTCAGAGACAAAGAATTTATTCTGGAGAGTTAGAATGCAAAAAGAGAAAAAGATGAGAAGAAAAAATCTATTCAACAAGGAGAAGAAGTTGGTTCTTGGAGCACCAAAAGTACAACTTAGAAACTTTGTGACCAAGAAAGGCATGGCACAATTGGACAAAAGTGGAGTGCCAAGATTCAAGGTTGAATTCAAATTTTGCCGCCAAACCATAGTGAAGAGTCTACACCTTGAGGCTATTGTTAGATTTTTCTCCACGCAAGTATACATATCGCAACAAGCAATACAAAGGTAATTAGAGTGTCAAATCCCACAGTGATTTTCACCAACTTAAGCTAAGTACTAAAATTGTAGCAAACTAATTTTATTCATGTAATCAAAATTAAAAGATTAATTACAAACAAAATTGAACTAACAAACTAAAATTAATAGTTGTCTAACAAAGTTTACTAGAAAAATAATGGGTTAAAATCTTAGGATTATGATATCCCTCAATACTTCATTTGAATTCTCATTATTTGTCTAAACTTATTTCAATGGATTGCATTGCTAGCCTAGAGTACTAACTTATTTACAAGTCTCTATCAAGATGCTTCTAAAAATATCTCTCTCAATTAATTAATATATGTTTATGTAAATTTAAATGAAGAAAGATTCATTAAGTTTGCGCTCTAATCTTGGCTACATGGGACACATAGGTAAATGTCTATCATTTATGCAAATCAAATCACCTAATCAACTTATTGAATTCGAACACTTGCTATTCTAGTAATGAACTAATCTAAACTCCTTTGTCAAGTTGTATTTAGATATCAAAATCTATCTAATTGGTGATCAAGCAATTAGAAGCATTAAACATAGAACTGGAATAAACAACCCATACTCCATTGATAATAAGCTAAAAAGAGAAAAAGTATTCAAACTACATGTTAAGTTAAATAATACTCCTAGAATATGTAAATAATTTCATAACTAAAGATAAAAACATAATCCAAAGTAATTTAACCATTGTAATAATTCAAGAAAAACAAAGAATAAAAAGAGAAGAACAAAAACTAAAGATTTGTCAAATCTTCAATCGTTAATCTTACATAATCTTTTTTTGCTTTCTTGATTGTTTTTTAGCTACTTTTGTTCAAAGAAAATCTTCTCAAAACCTCTAGTTTGATTGCCTTAAAGTTAACTTTTAAAAGCCTCCAAAAGACCTAATTCTATTAAAATTTAGAAAAGGAAAGCTTGGATATTAGAATCGGGTGCCGCGACCTTGGCTTCTCAAGCATCATGACCTCATGCTCTCAACTATATGATGCTTTTTCTTTATAGGCGTTATGACCATGGCTCCTTGGACATCGTGGCCTTAGCTTCTTGCTACAATATGATGTTTTATGCAGATTCTACTATAGTCCCTCTTTTTTTGATATGATTTTCACCTCATTTTGATTTGAACTGGGTAAAATGGCAAACATAAAGTTGTAGCCATGTCTCCTAGCTTTCCAATGTATTAAGAATCACATCAATTGGACTTTTATAGAAAGAGTTATGCTTGAAATATCATAGCATATGTGACCAAAGTTATCTCCATACTTACACAGATTATCACCAAATAGGATCTTTTCATCGAATTTCCTACAAAAGCAATAAAATAGATTGGCAATAACTAAACTTAAAATAATTTAAAGTAATCTAATATAAAATTAAACTAAAATAACTTAAACTAAACTACTCATTATGCATTAAACTTAACAAAGAAAAACAACTAAAATACTTAATTCCAAACCTAAAATCTCAATGACTTAGCTCCTTAAGCACCCAAAATGTGATAAAATAACTCTATATAAAAGAGTTATGATACCTCCAAACTTAAAATTTTGCTAGTCCTCAAGCAACATGCAAAATAAAATGCAATAACATAAATGAAGAAAATAACTTAACTAGAAATAAATTGCACCAACTCAATAATTCCATACTCTTAACTCTAAACAACAGATAAATATTACTCAAGATAATGTTTTAATTCAAAAGAAAGCTCATCATCAAATGGATTTTCATGTAATTCCCTCAATTTTTGATGTAAATTAAGTTAAATGAGAATCATCTATTAAATATATTGTGCCTTAAGGAAATTAATGATTTGTGATATATGTTGAGTATTTGAGAGTGTATATGTTGACACTTAAGGTAAATTTTTTAGAAAATGGAGATAAATTCTATGATTTAGAGGTTTGATTTGTATTTGATATGATATGTGATGATATGTTATGTGTGGGTTGAATTTAAAATTGGATTTGAGGTTGAGGAAGAAGTGTAGAAAAAGTTTAGGTTTTGTAGAGAGCCATTTTTACAAATCTGGACTTGAAAAGTCAAGTATGCTAGTCTAGGATCGATTATATCCTATAATCGATCCTAAGAAGAAAACATGGGAGAATTGCTAGCATATTGGTGTAGGATCAACTATAGGGCTTCCATAGTTGATCTTGTGAAGAAAAGTCGAAACCAACTAGACATTTTGGTCTAGGATCAACTATAGGTCCTCTATAGTCAATCTTTGAAAAGGAAATGGGGGAAATTTGCTAGTCAGGGTTGACCATAGACTTCCCATAGTCAACCTTACGCTGCCAAATTAGCTTAAATCGAGCTTAAATGTTCTAAAATCGAACCTTTCTCATTTTATCTTCTTTTCCTTTATTCCTTCACCATTTTCTCTCAAATTTTACCCTTTTCAAACCAATTCATATCCAACAATCAATCTTGGACTCTAAGTGTTGGAGGCAAGTGTTTTCACTTCCAAAAGTTAGTTTATGTGATTTTCACCTGCTCTCTATAAAACCCAAAACCCTAACTCCTAATAATGATTTTTGAAGTACTTGGAGTTATTTGGAGTAAATGTGGAGCTTACAAAACACTTCTAGAGGTAAGATTAAATGTTTGTACCAATTGATTTCCAATTTAACTAGTGGATAACTTAGATCTTGCTTTAGTTTAGCTTTGGGTGAAATTGGCCCTTTTGAGTTGAGTGAGGATTTGGGGTAAATAATAGCACAATCTAGCTTCTAAGGTATGGGTTTAGCTCGTGGTTGAAGGATTTGAGCTTATGTGTTAGATTGTTAAAGATTTGATTATTTTTTAAAAAGCTAGCATTTTTCAAAAGCTAAAATTTAAATTGTTTTGTGATGTTTTGATGCGCTTAAAGGAAGATTGAGCCATTTGAGCACATTGGTGGGCTGAAAAATGGTTGGAGGCAAAGGGTTGAAGCGTGGATGTGGAGTATCTGTCATTTGTCAATGTGAATGGGGAAACTTTTATGGATAAAAGCATAATAGCTAGAGTGCATGTATGCTTCTATAATAAAAATGCATGATGTATGCTATGTATGAGCCATAAGTATGTCTAGTGGTAGAATTCATAGACTAGAAAATGTTTATGAATAATGTGATGTGCCTAGAAGTAGCTTGACTAGGCTAATGATGTTAATATACTATGATTCTATAATGAATGAGGTTATGATGAATACATCTAGAAATGTTGAGTCTAAACCAGTGAAGGTTATGAGAATTGTATGATATGCCTAGAAGGATAGTACTTAGGGTAATATGATGATGATATATTATGATGATAAGTATAATTGATTAAGATCATGAATGATGAATGTGAACAACCAGTGGATGAGTCTAAGCAATGTTGTGATGTGGAATAAGCGTATCCCATCCATGGAGGATTTCTAGATGATTAATATTATGAGGTTGAGTGTGTCCATACCCCTGTGACTATGTCTCACTTGTGATTCTTGCTAGTAATGCTACGCTACCATCTATTGAGATTGTTTCGTATGATGTTTATTGACTCCGTTGTTTGTATGAGATTGAGTTTGTATATACATGTTTAGAGGAAATGTGTAGCAACTATCCTTGCACATTACAATTGATCTATACTCCCACTCACTAAGTACCAGTGCGACTCACCCCTTTTGATTGTATTATGTAGATAAATAGACACTAAGTATCGAGTGATTTAGTGTTGTCGACGTTAAGCACCCAATTTTGGTAAGTGGTATGTTATCCTTTAGGGTTGTATCTCTGCTGAGTCATAGACAAGTTGTGCACTTTCGCAGTGTATAAAATGGTCATGGTTTAGAATAGATTACATGGGTACTGTGTCACCTTGTACGAAGTCATGTAATGAGATGTTTAATAACTTGATGAGTTAGCTAATGCAAGACTATGCATATGTTATGTTTAAGACTTGAATGTTATTACAAGTCGAGGGGCTAATGTTGAATATTAAAGATTTAAGAATAGTTAAATGACGTTGGCCATAAGGCCTTATGATTATGAGATATATTAAATAGGACTTACTTATGAAGGCTTCCTTGACTCTCGCAAGCTTGCCTGCTAGGCTTGTGCATGCCAATCATAGCCCCTTAGATTTGGGTCATGACAGTGTGTGTGTGTGCAATCTTTTCACCGAGAACATCTTACAATCTGGATAAGTTTATATGCATGCAAAATTCAAATTAGTAATAGAATTCCATACGTTTGGTTTTCATCTCTTTCTCCACTAATGTAGACTAATATTGAATCAAGGATCATTCGGACTTTAATTAGCTTGTAATGTATGGCTAGGTTCAAGGTAAGATATGGAATATTAATGTGGCTCAAATCACCTTAAGCACATTGTCATTCTAGGACCTATTTAGAGCATTATTTTCCTTAACCAAGTACACCCCTTTTTCAACCCTTCATTCTTTTTTTCTTCACCTTTTCTTTTTTTTTTCAATATCACAGCCCCAAACTTATTTCTTTTATTAGGTAGTGAGATGAATACAATCATACTTTTAGGCTTTTAATCACTTTTCATCTTGGATACCTTTTTCATTATCTAACTCATTACATTTTCTAAATTGACTAATGCACTTAAGAATGAAGGATGCAAAAATTAGAACTTTTTATGTAAGGGTCTAGGCTAATAATTAAATGTTTAAACAAATGAAAGGTTACATTAAGCTTAAAAGGGCATTTTGGGGAAAAAATAGAACAAGGTGGTTTGAAAGGCTCAGTTGGTCCAAAGATGGTTTAAATCATTTCCTTAACTACATATAGCCTAGGATTTCACCTTGAAAGAGAATCAAACAAATTCTAAAACTCAAGATATTAGTCAAAAATTCGCATTCGCATAAACCTTTGTTATATGTGCATATACTCGAAAGCCAAGTATATGATGCTCAATTTATGAAAAGTTTCATCCTAACAATGAAGCTTAGCATAAGAACTTACATAATACTCAAATAATATTGACATTTACTAAGAGCAAAAGATAACAAAATAACTAGATTTCATCACTGGATAGGTAAATCAAAAAAATTGGCACAACTAACTTTAGTTCAAGTTCTCGAAACATGTGGAAAATTAAATGATAAACAAACTTACTAAACTTAAAATCTAAAACACATAAATGCAAGAAGATTAAACCCAAGCCTAAAAACTTAAAATCCCCCTAAACTTAAAAAAAACATTGTCCTCAATATTACTAAACTAGACAAAGAAAGGAAAGAGAATATTCCCTTGGAAATGTGGAGAGACTCTGTTCTTCATCTTCATCTTTATCTTTGTCACCAGTGCTTGTGGGAGGCCTTTTTTTTTAATTGTAAAAAGAAAATAAATAGAGATTCATGTAGAAATATAAATAAATAAAAGAAAAATAACTTAAAAGAGAAAATATGAGTTTCAAAAGCTTAGGCTGCCTCTTAAGAAACACTTCTTTATAGTCAATAGCTTGACTATGGCTGGTCTTTATTATTGTCCATTGGAATGATTTAGGATCTTTGGCGAATCAATTCACCTCCCAAACAATATTGGAGATGGTGCCCATCCATGCCGAATGTTCTAATATCCTTGCTACAAATATTTATTATACCACAAGGGCAAATGTTAACCACCTTGTAAGGACCTGACCACTTTGATTTTTGTTTCCATCGAAAGAACGCAACTAATTTGGTTAGTAACACTTGTTGTACAACCTTAAAATCGAGATTAATTGAAAGTGGTGGAATCTGCTCACTTGTCCCAATAAAAACTTTAGGGGGTTTCCTTCAAATTTCTTGTCAAAAACCTCATTAGCAAACCCATCAATTGCATCCCCTCTATGGCAACTTTTTGTAAAGGAAGGATACTTAGTTGTGTTGAATATATTAAAATCAGCTACCTCATTTCCAACTTTGAAAGTTAACTTACCATTCTTCACATCTATGATTGGTTTGGCTGTAGCAAAGAATGGTTTTCATAAAATAAGAGGAACTTCAAAATCTTTTTCTATCTCAAGCACAATAGAGTCCACTAAAATGTACAACTTTCTAACCTTAACCAAAACATGCTTTATAATCCCAGCAAGGTACCTGATTGTTTTGTCTGCTAACTGCAAATAAACTATAGTAGAGTGCATCTGATTATGTCAAAATTTCCTAGCAATAGATAAAGGCAAAATTAAAACACCGGCACCCAAATCACATAATGCTTTAGAAAATTTAACACCATTAATAGTACAGGGGATAGAAAAACTCCTTATATCCTTAATTTTTGGTGGAAGCTGATTTTGGATTATAGCATTGCACTCCTCAATAACTGCAATTGTCTCAAAATCTTCTAACTTCTTCTTCTCAGTTAGAATGTCTTTTAAGAATTTAACATAGCTTGGCATTTGTTCCAAAGCTTCTGCAAAAGGGATATTGATGTGGAGCTTCGTAAATACCTTAAGAAATCTCAAGAATTGCTTGTCAAGGTTTTGCTTCTAAAAATGTTGAGGGAAGGGTGGTGATGGTTGTTATGGATTTGATTGAGATTTCTCATCTTAAGCTTGCTGCTCAAAATGTTCAACCACTATGTTTTTTTTAATAGGCTTACCTATTGAATCTGATTGCATGCTACTAACTTCTACCTCTTTCCCATTTCTTAGTGTGATTGCATTGTAATGCTCTTCACCTTTTCTCCTACGAATGACTTTAGGATCACTAGGTAAGGTCCCCTGAGGCTTATTATTGATGGCATTGGCAAGTTGACCTACTTTTGTCTCAAGTTTTCAAATTGAAGCCGCTTAACTTTGGATGATGGCTACTTGACATTGAATGATGGCATCATTCTTTGCCATGAATTGCATAAGTAACTCTTCCACAAATGGCATAGGAACTCTAACTTTTTGTGGAAATCCATGAGGAAAATTTTGATTTGGAGTTGATGAAGTTCCTTAATTATTGTTCTAAGAAAAGTTAGGATGATTCCTCTAACTAGGATTATAAGTTTTGGAATACGAATTGTTTTGCTGCCTATTAGGGTTTCCAACAAAATAGACTAATTGTTGTCGAATTTGCACAGCAAGTATACGTATTAGACAAGTAATACAACAGTAAGTCCATAATCATATCCCATAGTGATTTCTTTTTAAATCTTAACTAAGTACTAAAATTATGGCAAACTAACTTTACTCAAGTAACCAAAGTTTTTTCAGAAAATGAATCAAACCTAAATAAAACAAACAATAAATTAATTAACATAAACTAAAAATTCACTTGAGAAAGGAAATAAACTAAATCCTAAGATTATGGGTTCATTCAACACTTCATATGATACTAACTTCTCTTATTATTTCCATTTATGGGTGGTTTTATTAACCTAGAATTGAAAATTTTGTGCAAATCTTCATCAAGATGCTTGTACAAATACCTAACTTAATTGGGTGACTATACGTCTATAATACTCAATTAAATAAGGTTCATTAAGCTAGTGTTCTAATTTGGTAATGTATGGCAATGGGCGTATGTTTATAAAAATCACGAATCAAATCACCTACGTGACATGAACATCTTGATGGGTGAGGGCTGATCATGCATCAAATACAAATAAGCGTAGTGAAAATAAATTTAAAATTAAATTACGTCTCACCTTCCTAGGATCTTTTTCATGCCGAGCTGAGTACAAAATTAAATTACAAATAAAATATATATGTATGATCATATCAAATTTACCTTAATAACAAAGGTTGATGAATCCTTTGTTAAACCACCGATTTGCCTTATGAAGCTCAACCACCTCAGCCCGGTTGTTGCAAACCAAAGCTGTCCGAGCAATCCTTGTGCAGCCTCTAACGGTGATCCACACCAATGAATTAGAAAATCCTTCTTTATGGATTGGGAGTGCTATGCCTTAACAATGTGCTAGCAAAGATGAGTTTCATAAACTCATAATCCATACAAAATTATGGGGTTGAAAAGGAATCAAGTGAATGAAAACTGTTTTTCTTCACACATTGAATTGTAAAAAAAGAGTTTCTAATTTGCCGTTACTTTCTTTTTCAG
>NW_018397286.1:633292-633434 GCF_002168275.2 Theobroma umbraticum
ATGATTCTTCACCTTAGAGAACTATTCGATAAGGAGGGATGCATTGGGAAATATGAGATCTCTAAAGAACTATTCCGACGCAAGATGGCAGAAGGCAGTTCTGTTAGACCCCATGTATTGAAGATGATTGGACTCATCGAGA
>NW_018397286.1:633444-635118 GCF_002168275.2 Theobroma umbraticum
ATTGGGATTAGCAATGGATCATGATCTAAGTATAGACTTAGTTCTACAATCTCTTCCTGACAGCTTTAGTCTGTTCATGTTGAACTTCCATATGAATCAATTGGAAGCCACTCTTCTTGAACTTTTGAATATGCTAGACACGGTAGAGAGGTCTATCAGGAAATATAAGGGATCATTGCTTCTTGTTTCTTCTTCCAAGGCTCATACAAAGCAATAGAAGAAGAAAGCCCAAAAGGGGAAGAAGGTAAAATCCCAAATGAGCAGGTGTCAAAAAGTACAAAAGGGGAAAAAGCAATAGACTAAAGGAGGTGTCAAAAAGTACAAAGAGAAAGATATTTGCCATCATTATGGCCAACTTGGGCATTAAAGAAGGAGCTGCAAGGAGTACCTAGCTACTGTGAGCAAGAAAAAGAAGCTTATTGAAGTTTTTGATTTAGGTACCATTTGCTAAGTAATTCTACTTTATATATTAAAGGTATATGATACCTCTAAGTTGGTTCTCATATGTTTGACATATTGCAGGGACCAAAGATAAACAAGAGTAGGATCTTGGCTCAAGAGATGACCACATGGATGGACTACCTAAAGCATTAAATGCTATATTGGATGGTTACACTCCTATTTATCTTGACATGTTAGATAATTTATTTGGATGCTTTTTGAAACATTAATTATGTAATTGCCATGTGAATGGCTGGTGAAACATTTGTCTTTAGCATTTGGATGTGGAAGCTTATATGTTTCAAGTTTGAATAATTATTTGGAATAATTATGTCACATTTAATTATCCATGCTTCATGTTTATCCTTGCAATGATATTTGATCAAAAGGTATTGATCAAAAGGTTGAATATTGATTCATATAAAATGGAACATTCTTAAAAGCAAAACATAGAGATGAATGTTTAAGAAAGAAAGCAACTTCATATTGCAATATGATTTGGTCCATATCTCTCCACCAAAAAGCCCATTATGATATTCTAAACTAATGTGATTCCAAGCATACATTGAGATGTAAATACCTCATGGAATATTAAAAAGAGTTTGAATATTACTCTCACAAAGGATCTTGGATTTAGTGGGAGCCCAATGACAATAAAAGTTTAACGGGGCCAAATGGCATAACATAAAGTGACACATGCATATGATGCATGCAACATAGTCTAGTTGGAATGGTCCCAAGAAGCAAAAAGGATTATACATGTATATAAATAAAGTCATACACATCCTATTATAAAGGGCTCAAATAAAAAGATATTTAAATCGTTAGTTCATGGAACTAATAAACGGTTCTGGACATTGTTAATGTAAGAATGGAGCCATAATAGTAGAACCTGGGTCTCATGGATCTAGATATAGTAATATGACATAATGTGATACATAGAAAGATAGATAAAAAGAATTAACCACATTGAACGGCACAAGTGAGTCTACATGGAGACATGATTGCTAGATGGATTTGAATCCACATACGATGAGGTAGCAATTGGTTTTGTGCTAGTAGGAGATGTTGGGATGAGCCCTACAACCAATTGTAATTAGTTAAAGCTTGATTCCAATCATGCAACAACATTATTCATATTAAATGATTAAAAGTTTTCCTTCATCAATAAGACATTAATTATAATAATTATAAAGTCTAATTGGATGAAGTCCATGAGATTAATATGCCTTG
>NW_018397286.1:635128-635322 GCF_002168275.2 Theobroma umbraticum
ATAATGGGTTACAGTTATGAGATTCTTATGCATCAAAGTGTAATCTAAAAAATGTTCCTGGTCAATGTATCATTAAGACTGGATATCAATGATGCCTAAAGACCGGTACATTCTATGTTTCTTACTTGGGAAGTAAGCAATCAATCTCATAGGTTGAAGTATAGAGATACTTAGAACTAGAATGTAGGTGTTTG
>NW_018397286.1:635466-635604 GCF_002168275.2 Theobroma umbraticum
AATACTCCCTAGACTTGAGGCACCAGGTTATCTTATGTGTGGAGTGCTATGCTTTGATTTTATCACTACGAGTGCCTAACCAAAGATGCCAAAACGGGATACTTTTAGGCATAGCATGAAGCATGTGAAGGCAAATGA
>NW_018397286.1:635614-635736 GCF_002168275.2 Theobroma umbraticum
TAGGAATCATCACCCCAAGTGATGCAGGGGACATATCCCAACTGTTCTTGATTGATATTAGCTTATTCAAGTCCTTGGCTAAGGCGACTTGAAGATTATGAAAGGAGTTTCATAAGTCTTTA
>NW_018397286.1:635771-635885 GCF_002168275.2 Theobroma umbraticum
AGATCAATAAGAGTAGACACTGCACCATGCTCTTATCATCTCTAGGATATATGAAGAGAGAATGGATTACATTGAAAGGCTGATCATTAAAAGGTTGAGTCAAACCATCTTAAC
>NW_018397286.1:635895-636000 GCF_002168275.2 Theobroma umbraticum
TTTGGGTGGCCATGACAGATTGCTAAATCCCAATCTTGGTCTATAAACTCTAGGTAGTTAACTTGATTAATGACAAATTCAAAGTAGTTTAAATTTATCTAATTA
>NW_018397286.1:636010-636110 GCF_002168275.2 Theobroma umbraticum
CTAAGAATTATATGTTGAGTTCATTATCAATATGTTAAAAGCCTAGTGGGTCACACACCTAAAATGAATGTTGAAAATAAAATGGGAGAGGTGATTAAGT
>NW_018397286.1:636210-636391 GCF_002168275.2 Theobroma umbraticum
ATAAATTTAAATCATAATCCTTTAATTTAGGGAGTCCTCATCAAATGAGGAAGATTTAATATTTTGGAGATTTACTATTAATCAATTCAAAATTGATTGATTCCATTAAGATTCAAACTCCTTGATTTTAGGCATGTACCCCTAACATTTAGGAGTCAATGATCAGCTAAGGAAAGAATCC
>NW_018397286.1:636401-636580 GCF_002168275.2 Theobroma umbraticum
TTGAATGTCCAATTTCTCCAGCAAACAACTTCTTTCCATAAAGCGGTTGCAACCATGGCAATAGGAGGTGCTGCATCCATGTGTGGCGTCACCATGCACAAGCTTTGTTATGAGTGCCGTTTCACATGTGAAGGACATTCCTTTAATTTTGTCAAGTGTCCAGCCACTCAAAAATTAAT
>NW_018397286.1:636590-636901 GCF_002168275.2 Theobroma umbraticum
AATTTTATCCTTTAATTGAACCTTTGAAATGAGGATAATATTCTGAAATGGTCAGAATTAACTCAACACGATTTACTGGCCATTCAAGATGATTTCCAAGCTATAACTATTATCCGAACTGTTTTCAAACTTTCAATAATTAGTAGCCTTAATCAGCTTTTTTGTCCATAAAAATTTCCAGAAAGAATCCTCATTAAACATTTTAATAAAGATAATTTTTTTCGAATTTTTGAAATTAATTTAAAAGACTTTCTTGTTAATTAAATCTGAAATTTATGCCAAAACAGTGAGCTGGACAGATTTATATTTGC
>NW_018397286.1:637201-637292 GCF_002168275.2 Theobroma umbraticum
ATTTCATGACTTTTCTGTCCACATATCCAGCAATAAATCTGCAACAATTACATATTTTATTTGCTGGAAATTAAGCACAAATAAAAGCAAA
>NW_018397286.1:637542-643404 GCF_002168275.2 Theobroma umbraticum
CCATTGAACATGAACAAGCACTCAAATGGCATGAAAGGTGCTCTGATGCCACTGATGGGTGAGGGCTGATCATGCATCAAATACAAATAAGCGAGTGGAAATAAATTTAAGATTAAATTATGCCTCACCTTCCTAGGATCTCTTTCATGCCGAATTGAGTACGAAATTAAATTACAAATAAAATATATATGTATGATCATATGAAATTTACCTTAACAACAAAGGTTGATGAATCCTTTGTTAAACCACTGATTTGCCTTATGAAGCTCAACCACCTCAGCCCGGTTGTTGCAAACCAAAGCTGTCCAAGGAATCTTTGTGCAGCCTCTAACGGTGATCCTATTGCAATTCGTTAAGGCTTGATTCCAATCCATACATAATTCAAATCTTAGTCCAATCTAAAATCTTTTTGTTGAGTCTCAATTAGATTCACAAATTAATTAATTGTTAGCCAGACAATCAAAAGCATTAAGAGCAAATTTGTTTAAGCAAAACTATACACATTCATAGCAAATAAAGGAAAAACAAATATTTAGATTTCATGTTGAAATCCACCACAATCTTAGAAAAGTAAATTATTTCATAATATCTAAATAAAACATCATCCAAAGAAATTTAGCCATTAATCCAAGTTAAAGAAAATAAGAGAAACACAAAACTACAGAAAGAAAATAATGATTAAAGCTTTTCATCTTGATTCTCTTTCAAATTCTCTTACTTTCTTGCTTTGTTTTTGGCTTCAATTCTTTAGAATAGTTGCTTGCCATCCTATCATAGAAACCTCAGAAAAGTCCCTTTAAATAGACTCTAAAAGCTCTAACTTCGAAAGTCCCGTAAGATTTTAATTTTTGGAAAACTGCTTGAGTGCTGCGGCTCTCTCTT
This sequence comes from Theobroma umbraticum, assembly GCF_002168275.2. Taxonomy (NCBI): domain Eukaryota; kingdom Viridiplantae; phylum Streptophyta; class Magnoliopsida; order Malvales; family Malvaceae; genus Theobroma; species Theobroma umbraticum. The sequence goes on from NW_018397286.1 coordinate 638,425, forward strand.
CTCTATAATGTTAATTGTGCTATATTCCTATTTAGTGCCACAGCTCTCAATATCTAGAGCCGTGGCTCTAACTTCTCTATTTTGACTTCTACATGCTTGATGCAGTACTTCCATTTCAACAAGGATTTAACCATTTCTCGATTAGAACCTAGCAAATTGGTAAATATCAAAGTTGACGCCATTCTTCTTATCTTTCCAATAGTCAAAGAATCTCATCAATTGGTCTTCTGTAGCTGATGTAATCCTCAAAATATTATAGTACATATGAATGAAGCCATCACCATACTTGCATGGATTTTCATCAAATAAGCCATTTTCATCAAATTTTTCACCAAAGCAATAAGAGAAATCAACAATAACTATTCTTAAGGTAATTTAAAACAAAATAACATAAAATTAAACTAAAATAACTTACATCAAACTAATCAACATGTAATTTAACTTAAATATGAAAGACACGTAAATTACTCAAATTAAAACCTAAAATCTCAAAGATCAAGCTACTATGCCCTTAAAATGTGTCAAAATAACTCTATATAATTAAGTTATCACTGATTAAGAATTAAATGGGTAGTGATCACTAAAATTCCCTTTCTCCACACTGATCACAAGTAACAATTGGGCTTTGAACAAAATAAACCCCTAGAGTATCAAAATTCTTAGATAATGCAGCTACTTATGCTGTCAAAGCATTACTAGCATCAAGTTCATGTACACTAGCAACTTTCCTAGGCACTGATCTCTAAGATGGCCATTGATAGTTATTAGATGCCATTTCCTCTAATAAATCACATGCCTCATCAATAGATTTTTCCATGAATACTCCTCTAATTGCAACATCATTAGTAGTAATAATCGATCCCATTAATCCATTATAAAATCTCTATACCTACAGCCACTTAGGTAACCCGTGATGAGGATATTATCTGAGTAAGTCTTTGTATCTCTCTCAAGCCTCATACAATGACTTTGAATTTAGTTGCGTGAATTATGTGTCATTTTTCACCTTCACTATCTTGGTTGGTGGAAAGAACTTAGGTAAAACCTTTTGAGCCTAATCATCCTAAAAACTAATAAAGCTAGTAAGAAGTGAATTCAGCCAATTCTTTACCTTGTCTCATAATAAGAAAAGAAAGAACGTCAGTCTAATTGCATCATTAGTGACTCTATTGTGCTTAAATGTATCACAGATCTCTAGAAAATTTATAGTATGAGCATTAGTGTCATCTTTGGATAATCCTTCAAATTACATGAAGTTTATACAACCTAGATGATTGGTGGCTTGATTTCAAAGCTATCACCTTGTATTGTGGATCTTTAAATGCTAGTGTGAAGACCTTGCACTAACATAAAAACAAAATCTCTCAAAGATCAATTATCTTCCACTAATTGCCCTTGAATTTGTTGCTCTCCTTGTTGTTCAACCATTGTTTTAATGTAAATGGGAGCTTGTGAATTTCCTCTCCAGAGTCTTTCAAATGTCTTTTCAATTTTTTGATTAAAAGAGACAATCTCCAAACTTCTCACTCTTTGCATACAATGACTAAAAGTACCTGAAATAAAGAAAATAAAACTTGAAGTAAGACTAGTTTGCTTGGTATTAATATTAGCAAGAAGTAAGAAAACAATTCCTCGGCAACGATGCTAAAAACTTGTTATTAGATTTTTATCCATGCTAGTATACATATCACAACAAGTAATATAGAGATAATTAGAGTGTTGAATCCCATAGATAATTGTACCAACTTAAGCAAAGTACTAAAATTATGGTAAACTAATTTTATCCAAGTATTCAAAATTAGAAGATTAATTCAAAACAAAATTGAACTAACAAACCAAAACTAATAGTTGACTAACAAAGTTTACTAGAAAAAAAAAATGATTAAAAGCTTACGATTATGGCATCCCTCAACACTTCATCTGAATCCTCTTTCTCTCTCTCAACTTACTTCAATGAATTGAGTTGCTAACCTAGAGTCCCCAGTGACTTATAAGTCTTTGTTGAGGCGCTCATAAAAATATCTCTTTCAATTAATTTACTATCTATCTATGTAAATTCAATTGCAAAAAGATTCATTAAGATTGTGCTTTAATCTTGGGTACATGCAACACATAGGTATACGCCTATCCTATATGCAAATCAAATCACCTAATCAACTAGGTTAATTTGAACACATGCTATTCCATTAATGGCTTAATCCAAACTCTTTTCATCAAGTTGTATTTAGATAGCCAAATCAATCTAATTGATGATCAAGTAATTAGAAGTATTAAAGATAGAATCGGAATAAACAACTCATATTCCATTGATAATAAGCTAAAGAGAGATAAAGTATTCAAACTACACATTGAGTTCAGTCATAATCTTAGAAAAAGTAAATTAGTTCACAACTAAAGATAATAACATAATCCAAATAAATTTAACCATTGTTACAATTCAAGAAAAACAAAGAATAAAAGGAAAAGAACAAAAATTGAAGGTTAGTTAGATCTTCAATCTTGCATAATCTTTCTTATCTTCTTGATTGTTTTTCAGTCACTCTCTTTCAATGAAAACCATTTGAAAACCTTCAATTTGATTGACAGAAAGTTGCCTTTTAAAAACTTTCAAAAAGACCTAATTCTGTTAAAATTCCAAAAAGGAAAGCCTAGACATAGGAACCGGGTAACGTGGCCTTATGCTCATGGCTACAGTATGATGCTTTTTCTTCATAGGTGTCGTGACCCTGGCTCTTGATAACACTATTATATAGAGTTATCTTGCACTGTTTTTGGGCAAAAGAAGAGTTAAGTCCTTGTGTTTTTAAGTTGCATTTGGGTAAATTTCAGACTTTTCATTAATAAGTTTCATGCATGTTGAATTATGTAAATTCAAGTGATTTTAATTTAATTTCATGTTAAAGGATCCTAATTTGAGCCATCATTGACTTGGTTTTATTATTATTAAAGGTTTTTCCGTGCAATGAGTTCATTAAAGGATGAACCATGCAGAATGACTTGAGGTGTCTCTTGAGCATGCCGTAGTTTTTTGAGCACAACTTAAGCTACAAAAGTCTGATCACTTAGATTATTATACCATTGGAAAGGTAAGAGGAAGGGAGACAACTTTTTTATTTATCACTTCATGTAATTTTGATCAAACCATGGTCAAAATTGCATTAGAAATAGAAGGATTGTTGTAGACTACATGGTAGCAAACAGAGAGTGTAGCGCTTAGGCATTGGCCACTCCTTAATAGCCATAGCATTGAAAATAGAGCCTAGTATCTAGGTGCTAGCCATTCGGTGCCTAGGCTCCAGCTCGGGGTTTTTCATTTTCTACAACTTTGGTTTTTTTAATTAGGGCTTTGAATAGGTGATACTAAATAGGCCATTTTAAGTGTGTTTCAAGGGGGTTGGGGAAAGCAGCTTCTAGAGGGAAAGGAACCAAAAACAAAAGAAGAAAGGAAGATCAAGGCTAAAAAAGTTGCAGAAATTTATTTCTCTCTTTATATTTGTTCTTTTTTCACTTTCTTTTGCTATATTTATGGTTTCTTTCTTATTGATGATGTTTTCTATGGATATTATGAACTGAACAGTTTTTATTTAGGAATTTGGTGGATTTCTACATGTAACTTGGATTATTTGTTGCTTTTTACTTATTTTGAATAAGTATGTTGATGTTTCTTCAAATCTGAGTTTATTGACCATTGATTGCTTGATCGCCAATTCAATGGTTATGGTATCTACATGAGGCTTGACAAAGTTAGTTTAGATTAGACCTAGGTTTGGATAATATATGTTTCTATAACTTAGAAATTAAGTGCCTTGATTAGCAACTATGGTAGGCATACACCTAGATGCCACATATAGTGTAAGTAGAAATTGTACTTAAAGAACTTAGTTTAATTAAATCTTATAGACATATAGAGACCTAGTTAATCTAGGTAATTTTACAAGTACCTAGGCATAGGTTTGTACGTGAATTAAGAGTTTAAACTAGTGTCAATCCCCATTAAATAAAGTAGTTAGAGAAATAAAAATCCAAGTGAAATGTTGAATGAAATTTTAATCCTGACTTTTAAAATACAACTTCTAGTTTATCTTGCCTTGCATTTCTTTAATTAGCTTAATTAATTAATTTATTTTTAATTTTTTTCCACACTTTGGTTAGCTTGACCCAATTTCTTTACTTAGTGAAGAATTATAGCCAACGCCTGGTGGGATCGACACTTGTACTTATCACTTTATGACTTGTTCACGGCACTTGCACTTGCATGTTAATTTAAATTCATATAGGATTTAAGCCCTCAATAGCTCCTCGAGGGCCACCACCTCAACGTCTTGCTACAATATGATGCTTTGTGTATATTCTGCTATAGTCTCGTCTCTAGTAACATGATTTTCACCTCATTCTTATCTAGAATTGGGTAAAGTGGTAAACAATAATGTTGTAGCCCTATCTCTTATCTTTCCAATGGCTTAAGAATAACATCAATTGGACTTTTGTAGCAAGAGTTATAATCAAAATACCACAACATGTATGACAAAAGCTATCACCATACTTAGATGGATTATCACCAAATAAGGTCTTTTCATCAAATTTCCTACAGAAGCAATAAAATAGATCAATAATAGATAAACTTAAAATAATTTGAAGCTATTTAACATAAAATTAAACTAAAATAACTTAAACTAAACTATTCATCATGCATCGAACTTAACTAAGAAAAACAACTAAAATACTTAATTCCAATCCTAAAATCTCAATGACTTAGCTATTTAAGCACCAAAATGTGACAAAATAACTCTATATAATAGAGGTTATGCTTGATCCAGCAAAAGAAAAGTTGTAGAGGTTATGCTTGATCCTATCAAAGGCATGTTGTAAAGGTTACAACTGACCCTATTGAAAAGGCAAGCTGATAGTAGATTCAAGCCTTTTGTGCTATCAAGGGAAAAGGACATAAGCATTGGAAGGTGATAACTCTATTATATAGAG
>NW_018397286.1:643504-649930 GCF_002168275.2 Theobroma umbraticum
TTGCTTTATCTCTCAGAGAAAAGGGAAACAGTCTCAATTTAATAGCATCATCAGAAGGCTGAATCTCTATAAAAATTTTACCAAGTCCTTTTTTATTTTCTACTCTTTACTCATTAAGTTTATACTTGGTTTTATTGTTTCATTCTTTCATATTTGAATTGATTCTAAAAAGAAAAAGGAATTTTTACTTAACAACTAATTCATCTCGTTCTTGGTGGCTTCACTTTAAGTTTATCTTTCTTGGATATGGGTTGTATAAGGATTTAGTCTGCTATCAACAGTAAAGGTATTGGTATCCTAGATATGAATTCTCTTGATTTTCTTCTTGTAAATGTTTTGTAATTAGAGGTATAAATGCTTATTAATCTCTTTATGCATATTCAATTTCAAATGCATGTATTGAAAAATGTTGAAATGTGAATATATATGATAATCAAGTTCTTTTTGCAAAGTGTGATTTATTACAAAAACTTTTCCCCTTTGCTTGTCCCTTTCTCCATATCCACTCACGGAGGCTTTATGACTCACACATTTTTTCCCCTATATTGTTTAACAGATTAGTAGCTTGCTTGGCTAGGCGACTTGTAAAGTAGTAGCCTAGCTCACTCATGATAGGTGTGGTAGAACCTTTCATCCAACCTTCCAATGTTGTTACACTAAGTAGTGTGTTGAGTCAAGTCTTGGAATTGTTATGTTGATAATTAACTAGTTGTGTAAATATATGTTTATATACACATACTTTTTTATGCTTCCGCATATTATGCTGAGCCTTGAATATAAGTGCATGTGAATGATAAGACTATGGTAAATGAACTATATTAATATAGGCACGAGATATGTGCCAGATCATAGTTGTTATGACATTGTGAATATTTATATGAAATGTGGTAGAAACTTTACTTTATGTTGAGAAGTTTCGTAATGTGATGGACTTGATGAATAATTTGCATATCCTTATTTATGAATGAAAATATATGTGTATGCGATGGATGGCTTGCCCATGCATTATTAATTATGCTTGCTTGGGCCTAGTGGGCTATACTTATGTAGGTCCATGTGTCAGCCATGATGTCTCTAAAAAATGAGATGTGATAAAGTTGGTATCAGAGTTTCAAGTTGTAAAAGTTCTAGGTTTTCCTTGGTTGTGTCACGGAGTGTTGGAGTTGTATGTAAAGATCTTGTTGTTGCGTTGTGCATCCAAGCACAAATTGGAAATGGGAAATGTCATGACCCAAACTCGGGGTCATGGCCAACACAAGAATCTAGCAGCAAGCCCACTAGACTCATGTAAGCCTTAAAGTTCAAAATTATATAACACAAACGCCAAGGGATTTTTAATCAAATATTCATAACAAATTCAAATATATTACATTATCCTTGGCTTATAGTCCATACAAATGTTTATAAAGCCATACATTGGCCAGTCAAATTGGGTTCATACATATCGACCCTTACACAAGTTCAAATGGCACATTATGCCTACATACATCGAAGCCAACCATATGCAGAAGCTCATGATAGACTTAGTGGAGTGACCAAAATAAGGGACCTATTAGATGCCAAAACTAGTTTGTTTGTTGACAATCTTTGCCACACACCTCCGTGGTCTATTTTTTTGCATGTGGTACACAAATGAGCGAGTATTATAATACTCAATGAGTGGTGCAAATACTCAAAATTATACACACACACACACACACATAAACACATATATAAAATATATGCACCATTTATGCATCTAGGTGTTCTATGAAACATCTCCAAGCATATGGCGTATCATTATCCCTAAAGCCTCCAATGTGAGAGCATATGAATATCCTTAAGGTCTCCAAAGTTTATCCGATATATCATTATGCTTACCATCGAAGTCTATCAAAATTATTCAAATCATTCTCCACGACACACTCTAGTCACTAGAGTATCACATCATGTCATATCATATTTATCTAAGCCTTTTCGTGGCTATTTCACATCATATGTAGATCAAATTAGCAAGTGGTCCTCCCTTGGACATAGTCAAATCACATACGTGCTGAACCAACTAGTGAAAAATAGATCATCAACCGAAGTAATCTCTCAATGTTGACATCACCCTAAGTATTCCCAAATGGCATTAAAACATTGTAGGTAGGAATCACAAGTAGGATTATTGCCATCGTCCTTGCTCACCACCATCCCTGCAGGTACACAAAGGTCATAAGGGGATAGAAATTCATTCATCCACAAATCAGATTAATGTCCAAACATCATCCCTTAGACAGAAACACAAACCATAAATAAGGCCATCATGCTTTTATCATTCACATTATTTTTCATCAAACCTCAATTGACATTTATCAAGCTTCAATTGTCTTTAAGATCATTAAGGTTCTAGGTGCCTTTCAGTCTCCAAGGCATCATTCAATCAAATCGTCTCAACATATCATTTACTAGGGTAATTTACTTTTAAAGGTTCATTATAGGCTCTAGACATCCTAGTTTAGACACACACAACATAAGCCACTCATGTGGCTCACATCATAGCACACAATCACCAACAATTCACATATATACATATACACATATATTGTTCTCTAGCCTAGGTTTATTCATCCAGGCATACATATGTCATTCTAGTACCAATGCAACGTATCTTCCATGCGTCATGCATATTAAACTAAACCCACTCACAGTGACAAATCATAGGTACTCCTAATCGAGCTTTGATCCTTAGCCTCTAATCATTGTCTAACTTTCCAACAAGTAGATGTAACTCTGTTTCCCTCTTCAAACACATCATAACATCGACACATTAATTATGCTTGGCTTTCGAAGAATGTTGGATCTTGCACAATTTACAAATTCTTAGTAATCCAACTATTTAAGCTTAAATTCTTCATTGACGAGCTATACCCATAGCATAAAAGCTAGATTGCATGAGTCTTACCTCTAAATTCTTCAATCCAAGCTAAAGAGGAAAAATTGCCAATTTTAGAGGAAATAGAATTTTAAAGTTATTAAATGATTAAATTGTAAAATAATTGGTAAAAATGTTAAATCTTACCTCTAGAATGATTTCCCAAGCTCTAAATAGCCTCAAATGGATTATAAATTCAATTTGGGGGTTAGGGTTTTAAGTTTTTTAGAGAAAAAAAAGGAGAGAAAGAACTAAACGAAAGGGTTGGGTGAAAATGGCCTGAACTCTTTTTATTTGTGCCTTTTCTTTATGATGTATTGATACATTTGGCAATGTATCGATACATCTATGCTAAATTTGAATGAATATAATGATACATTGAGGCAACATATCAATACATTTCGAGCAGAATGGTCTTAGGTGCTTTCAACTTCAAATGTATCGATACATTAGGCCAATGTATTGATACATGTTCATCAAATTCCAAATCTATTGATACATCCTTCATTGTATCGATAGATTTTCTGTAGAACACCCCATATTGTTCTTCCTACCAAGAATGTCTCAATACATGAGGGGATGTATCTATACATCTTCCTCTGTAGGTAGTGTTAAACTTCCAAAACTTCAAAAAAGCAAAGTTTAACACTTCAAAATCCTTCCTTATTAATATTAGACCTCAAATCATTCATTTAACTTATTCCCATACACATAAATTCACAAACATAATATCATACTTAGATCAAAACCTCAAACTATGGGATTTGTCGTATATTTCATCAAATTTTTGCCTAAGTGTCAACATTTACAATCTCAAACACTTGGCATACATATCATATCATCCAAAGTCCTCAAGGATTCACATATGCATAAATCAATCTTGGTTTACTTAATTTGCATAAAAAATTATGGGTGTTATAGGAAACTTGCATATGATTCATTATTTGCCTTCAAAACTCAGTTCAAATTTATTGATGTCACCTATTATACATGTCTAGATATTGAGACCCTTGTGTGTTATTGCTCTTGTCTAGGTGTGAACATGATGTTTAGGACTTAAGCAGTTTCAAGAGGCATAGTAAAGCAACAGACTCCATAGATGCTGCAACTAGACCATGATCACCCACTGTTAGAGGTTGTGGCAAATGCTATAGGGTTGCATGTTTAGTGAGCGTTAAGACACCCATTGATGATCATGTAGAGGATTAGGCTTTAGATATTTGGATGGGACATCCAGTTGGGGGTGTAACCCTTGAGTAGTTAGTGATCCGAATGTATAAGATAGGTTAGTTTATGATAGTTATGGCCCAAGAGATGTTAGGGCAAAGACGGTAGGGTGAAAGACAACTTATTGTTTAGGCATCCCTTAGTTCATCAAGATGATCGTTAGTAGTTGAAGACAGTGAAGGGTAGTTTGAACATTTCTCTATTGATTTTTTTAAGCCAAAACCTCCACTTTCACGAGTTTTGATGTGTCGTAGAAACTCCAAGCATTCTTAGATAGCATAGACAAAATTGTAGTGCAGCAAGATGTTTTTGCATTAGAGCTATAAAGTTAGCTAGATTTCGATTGAAAGATGTGGCTTAGGAGTGGTATGCGTCTATAAGCAGAGGTAGACCAACTGTTGCTCTTTCAGTTACTTGGGATGAGTTCAGTATTGTATTTCTAAACCACTTTTTGCCCCTAGTGTATGACATGCTAGAGCTCAAAAGTTTGAGGCATTGGTGCAAACTCCAAGGATGAGAACGGTAGAATATGATGTTAAGTTTACTCAGTTGGCCCGATATGCATCATATCTCATCTCCATGGAAGAGATGATTTGTGGATGGATTAGTGAAGCCCTTGTTTAAAGTAGTGGTTTTTCGAGGCTTTGATTTTTACTCTCACTTATAGACTGTGCTCGAAAGATAGAGATAAGTACTATTGAGACTTGAGAAGCTGGAGATAGGTTTAAAAGGGCCAAGACTGCGAGTTAGGGATGTTAAAGGTAGTGGGAGATTTTCTTCTATAGGATAGCCTAAAGACACTTAATCTTCCCATAAGGAGAATAGTTTTGAAGGTGGTGACACTAGATGTGATAAGAAAGGTGGTAAACCACCTAGACATTAGACATCAAAGCGTGATTGGTAGTCTAGTCTACACTATCCCACATGTTGTAAAAGGCATCCAGGATAGTGTTGAGTGGAGACACCTTCTTATTACACATGAGGGTTACCTAAACACATCAATAAAAAAATGTTTGAGGGTTGACAGTCATTGAGATTTACAAAACTAGTCACAACATCTACTTTTATTACTGCACAGCCTATCAAAGAGATTAGAGGACTGAAGGGCAGAGGTTTCGACAATGAGTTTTGAAGTAAAGCATCAAAGCTTGGGTCTTAGGGTATAATTTGTAAAGGACAAGCCAGAGTTTATGCAATGACCCTAAAGGATGTATAAGCCCAGGCGGATGTAGATAGCATGGTAGATATGCCAAATGTGGGAGATTATGTTGACATGTTTCCAAAGGAGTTACTTGGAATACTTATAGAAATTGAGATAGAGTTTTATATAGACTTGGTGTAGGACACCAATATGATATCTATACCACCTTACTGGATGGCATAAGCATAACCTAAGGATTAGTTAAAGGATTTGCTAAACAAAGGATTCAGTGGCCCTAGTGTTCTATCATGGGGTGCAGCGGTTATGTTTGTGAAGAAGAAAGATGGTTAGATGAGACTTTTTGTCGACTACAAGTAGTTGAACAAAGTGACCATCACGAACAAGTATATTTTCCCACGTATAGATGACTTGTTTGATCGATTGCAAAGGGCCAAGTATTTCTTTAATATTGATCTACAATTAGCGTGCAAAAGTTTAAAAAAAAAACAAGGAGGATTCCACCAAAAAAAAACAAACTTTCAAGTATGTCAAAATTTCTCTTATGGTTTTTCTAGATTAGATTCAATTAAAGTGATCCATGGCTTGGGGAAAAATTTTAATAATATTCTGCAACGTATGAGTCGTTTTAGCATGATTTAAGTCCCCAACAGTGGTATCAGAGCTTCCTTTAATTGATTTAATCTAGTTTTATGTTTAGTTGTTGAAGATTACAAAAACTGTTTTGTTTATATGTCAATTTGATGCAAAGTTTGAAAAATTATTTAGAATAATTCTAAATAGATTTTTTCAAAAGACCTTTAAAGTCTAGATTTATGGTTTTAAAATCTAGATTTAATAAGTCCTTAAAGATTTTATAGATTTGGTTTAAGAGAATGTAAATCTGAAAAATCTAGCAACATAACATGATCTGCTTTGGAAATTTTTTTTAAGCGACTTAGAGTGTGTGTTTGATTTTTAGAGGGTAGAAGGTCAAGAGGATTGTCCCAACCTCTGAAAATTTACAGCATTTAATTACCTCTTTTAGGTGGTGATCTGATGATGTTTCTGCACAAACAGTTTGCTGGAATTATATTCTTGTGTGACAAAAACTCTTGCAAAATCATGGCTATTTGTATTCTGAATTTTCTGAGATTTTGAGAGC
>NW_018397286.1:649940-650342 GCF_002168275.2 Theobroma umbraticum
GATATTTGGGGCATGGGATGTCTCTAAATTGGTACCAAAATCACAGCAAACAATGGAGGATGCAGCTTCAAGGAATTTGGGAAAGCATAGGTGATGCAAACCCAATAAAATTACACTAGATTGTGTGATTTCTTCTTTATATAATTAAGAGTTGTACTAATTTGGTTATACCTAAATTAAGACTCTTAATTGTAATGGAATATATCCTAAAGAGTTTTGGATTGCCCCAAATAAGATTCTAAAATCAAATTGACAAAGAAATAGGGCTCTTGTCTATAAAGATCTAATTCCAATTGGACTAGAATTGTAAAAATTGAGGACAACAAGGATTAAATTTTCCAATGAGATTAGAAAGCCTAATTGGATTAATATTCCTTTGAATATTAAATTTCTAATATGATT